>NW_024069266.1:0-56446 GCF_009389715.1 Phoenix dactylifera
TAGAATCTATAACCCAACTAGAAGTAGAAGAAACCGTTAGATTAGTTTCAATTATGAGCAAGTCTATACCTTCTGAAGGTGTGTCACCTTTCTTGTTCTTCAGGCTCTCGAGGTATAAAGGACAGTTTCTCTTCCAGTGGCCGTCGACATTGCAGAGGAAACATTTTCCTTTGTCATTAGCCTTTTTCTTTTTAACTTCCTTCTTTGGCTTCTTGTCTTTCTTCTACTTCTTAGCAGGCTTCTTTTTCTTCCAAGTAGACTTTCTCTTGGAACCAAAAGTCAGCTGCAGCAGCAAGGACATTGCTCCTTGAACCTTCAAGGCCTTCCTCTCAGCAGTTACCAACATATTTATCATTTCAGTCTTAGTGCATTCAATCTTATTCATGTGGTAGTTTACTATAAACTGACGCCAAATGAATCAGGTAGGCGGATTGAAGGATCAGATCTACTTGCAATTCCTTGTGAATGTTCATACCGGGCCTTCTCAAACTCCTCTAGGTCTTGATCATATGTCAGACCGTGATCATGGACAGACTGCCCCTCACGCATCCTTGCCCTTGAAGAGCCTCTTGGACACTTCAAAACGAGCTGTGCGACTCTGCTCACCATACAAACTCTTGCACAGGTGTGCTAGTATGTCCCTAGCAATCTTCATATTCTCATGCTGGCATTGGAGTTCCATTGGACATGGATGCCATCATATAGCACTTGACTCTAATGTCATCATCCATCCACTTTTGATGCATCTCACGCTGAACATCAGTAGCAACGTGTTTGGTAGTGTGGGGATATCGAATCGAGTATGTAGCCTATTTTTCTTACAGTTCAAAACAATTTTGAGGTTTCTTAGCCAGTCCTTGTAATTGGTTCCAGTCAATCGTTGGTCTCAAGAATACGGGTCAAAGGGTTTGAGGCTGGCATTATGATCTGCAGAGAGTAAAAGATTCTAGTTAGACTTTTGTACTTGATCCTTAATCTGTTCTAAGGTCTTTAGAACAAATGTAGCCTCCCACTATTTTCTCGAATCCCTTACACTCCCCTGGTAAGAAACGGAAATCCTACATGACTAGGGTTTCTAGTGGGTACTGCGGTCCCACCATTTATGTTGGGAACCCGCCCATGCCACAGAAAAATTTCAAAAAAAATTCAGATGGCAGCGGAATCGACATAAGCTGGATCGACGTTCATCTCATGAACGTTGTTTCATGAACCGTTCGTAGATGGGGTAAGGATTAAATATTTTTAAAAATATTAGAAGATCAGATCTTCACCTTGTGCGGGTAGATGATCACCGCAAACTGATGATCGTGGTTTTTGGGTGAAGGTTCACTTGAAGCCGTTCAAGTGCCCGGCCTCTACGGGTATCCACACGAAGCAGGAACCGATCCAAGCTCTCTATCTCCCCGGGGTGCTAGCTCCCTTGCAGAGATAACTTTTGATGGCTGATGTCCTCCCTCTTAATCAACCCTTGATTGTGCTTGGGAGGAGGAAGAAGAAGGATGAAGAGATGAAGAGGATCAAAGCCCTTGGCAGCCTTCTTCTCTTCTCATGCGTTGAAGCCAAAGAAGAAAGCCCAAGAGAAGGGGAGACGCCTCCTCTTCTTTTCTTGCTGTGGCGGCTGAAACCAAGAGGCGGAGAAGGGTGGCCACGAGTTGGAGAGGAGGAGGGCTTCTCACATCATTAGGGGCACCTCCTTTCAAAGCCTTTTAAAGGCATCTAGGGCTCCTATTCTTGGTTTAGTCCCAAATCATGAATCAATTGGTTCAATCTATGCTAGTCCTAATCCAATTAGAAACTTGAATGAACCATGAGTCAATTAAACTCTTCAATCCTACACCAATGGTAGGGAGTCATGTTGATTCATTAGATATAATAATTAATTAGGGACTTAAGAAATCCTAATCCAATTAGGACTTATTTAATTTTAGTCCTAATCCAATTAGGACTCTAATTGGAATCGAGTCCTATCCGATTAGACTCTAGGAATCCTACTTCCAAGTAGGAATCCAAATTTGATTCAAAAACTCCTAATGTAATTAGGATGTAGTGTTGGGAACCGCCCATGCGCTGATATTTCAAAAACAAAAATCAGATGGCAGCGGAATCCGGCATGCACGGGTTCGACGTTCATCCGCATGAACGGTTGTTTCGAGACCTTTCGTAATTAGGTAAGAATTAAAACTTTTTAAAACTATTAGGAAGGATCAGATCTTCAGCCTTGCGCGGGGTAGAATGATCACCGCAAATCTGAATTCGTGGTTTTGGAAGAGGGTTCGCTTGAAAGCCGTTCAAACGTCCGGCTTCTACGGGTATCCCACACGAAGCAGGAACCGATCCAAGCTTTCTATCTCACCGGGGTGCTAGCTCCCTTGCAGAGATAACTTTTGATGGCTGATCTCCTCTCTTTCTTTCAACTCATGAATGTACTTGAGAGGAGGAAGAAGAAGGAAGAAGAAGAGGAAGAAGCAAGGCCCCTGCAGCCTACTTTCTTTTCCCTGCGTTGGAAGGAGGAAAGGAGGAAGAGGAGGGCGCATGGCTTCTTTTTCCCTTCTTCTTGCTGGCGGCTGAACCAAGGGAGGGAGAGGGTGGCCACGTGATGGAGAGGAGGGGGATTCCTATATTTATTAGGTCAGCCCCCAAGAGTCCTCCTTTTATAACATCTAGGGCTCCTACAAGTTAGGAGCCCTTGATGTATTACCAAGAGGGGCGCCGGCCCCTCTTGTTGCCGCACCAAGAGATCCAAGGGAGGAGGGCGTGAGCCCCTCCCTCTCATTGTTGCCCTAATCCTCATCTAATGAGGATTGGGAGGCCCTAATGTGGTTTAGCCTTAATCCAATTAGGCTTAGCCCAAGGGTGAACCAATTTGGATCCAATCTAGGCTAGTCCTAATCCAATTAGGACTTGAATGAACCATGACTCAATTGAACTCTTCAATCCTAATCCAATTAGGAGTCATGTTGATTCATTAGATTAATAATTAATTTAGGACTTAAGGAATCCTAATCCAATTAGGATGTATTTAATTTTAGTCCTAATCCAATTAGGACTCTATTTGAATCCGAAGTCCTAATCCATTAGGATTTCTAGGAATCCTACTCCAAGTAGGAATCCAATTTTAATTCAAAATTCCTAATCTCATTAGGATTGTAGGAATCCTATTCTAAGTAGGAATTCCAGTCCTACTCCAACTAGGATTCCCAGTCCTAATCCAATTAGGACTCTAGGAATCCTATCCGAAGTAGGACTCTTGTTTCAAGTCCAATTAATTAATTCCCTTTGTTCCTTCTTCAACTTCTTATCAATCAAATTGATTACTTGTGATTCCTAATCACGATTTCAACCATCGGATCGGTCAATACTTCTAGTGTGTGTGACCCCATAGGTTCTATTCTGACTGGTAGTGGAGATATATTGTGATCTCTATCTCAATATCATTGAAAACTCCTTTCAATGGGTTGGAACGATTCCAACTCAACTTATTAAGGTTTATCGATCATCGAGATAATCCCTGTGAGTCCCACCATCCACCAGTGACACCTAGCAGCATGTAGTGGCTACCCAGCAGAATGGAATGATGAACCTCTAGGTGCAGTTAACGTGTGATACAGTCCTACTATCGTGGATCCCTACAGGACGGAGGTCATGGACAACTCGTCAAACCCCATCGTCTGTCATATGTCAAGATTTATTCGACTCGAGTTCGCTAATGGAAAAACTCTTTTCCACTTTATATTACTGCCCTGGCCAAGGTCTTAGAACTCAGTCTAACAAATCACATAGGATCACTCCTCTTCTATCAAGGTCGATAGATTCCTTATAGGTGCATACCCTACTCCTACAGTGAACTTACTGCAGCCAATCTACACTGCATGGACCCATATGGCTAGAGACCATGTATGTGTGCAGTCAAACTACAATAACCTCACTGTGAGTAGCCGAAGCACCGCAGGTCAAAGGACCAGTCACACTACTGCAACATCAAGCAAGTCACTGACGAGTGGATAGACATCCAAGTGACTTCTTGTTTTGGTCACGCTCAGTACCCTTGTTCTCTAACAAGCACCTGCACTATCACTTCAGTGTCCCTACACTGTGGACTCAAGTCTCGTCCATCCAGAAGGAAAGTGATCTGTGCACTGATCGGATCAATCACCGTCCTCGTGATGATCCATTGATCAGGAGCATTTAGAAATTAATCACCAATGATACATGGCTTAAATTCTCAACTCTTGAGAATATGTATCATCATCTTATTAATTTCTTGGACGATTCATAGACACATAAACAATATGAATGAAAAGATGCCTTTTATTTATTCAATAATAAATAGTCAAGTACAAAATTATGTCCCTAGAATCAACAATGTGTCAGCCAAATTGGCTTCTAGGGCATACATCTAACAATCTCCCACTTGCACTAAAGCCAATTGGTCATATATCTTAGGCCCATCTTCTCAAGGTGGGCTTCAGTCTTTTGCTGACTCAGCTGCTTAGTGAACGGGTCTGCCACGTTTTCTGTGGAGTCTACTCTCTGCACCTCTACATATTTCTTCTCAACATAGTCGCGTATGAGATGGAAGCGCCGCTCTATGTGCTTGGACTTCTGATGAGACCATGGCTCCATAGCTAGTGCTATGGTGCCAATGTTATCGCAGTAAAGTGTTATGGCATCTAATGACATTACACCTAACTCTGCAATTAACTTTTAATCAGAAGGTTTCCACTGCATCCTTAGATACGGCTTAACATTCAGCTTCTAAGGTAGAATCTATAATGATCGGTTGTTTGGAACTCTTCCAATTTACTGAACCACAATTGCACATATTCTGATGTAGACTTTCTATCATCAATATGTGTGCATCCTTCTACCTTCAACTCTGATCTTCTCCCAAAGACCAAGAACATGTCCTTAGTTTTTCTCAAGTACTTAAGACTGTTCTTCACAGCTATCCAGTGCTTCTTGCCTGGATCCGACTGATATCTGCTTGTGACACTCACAGCAAGAGCTATATCAGGTCGTGTACATAGCATGGCATACATGAGGCTCCCTATTGCCGATGCATAGGGTATCTTGCTCATGCGTTGAATCTCTTCAGATGTGTTGGGGCACATCTTCTTGGAGAGATGAATTCCATGCCTTAGGGGTAAGAGACCCCTCTTGGAGTTTTCCATGCTGAACCTCTTCAGCACCTCCTCTATGTACATTTTCTGTGAAAGGCCAAGCATCCTTTTAGATCTATCTCTATAGACCTTTATTCCCAAAATATAGGATGCTTCCCCAAGGTCTTTCATGGAGAATTCTTTTGACAACCAGACCTTGACCGAGGTTAGCATGGGAATATCATTCCCAATCAGGAGAATGTCATCTACGTACAGTACGAGAAAAACGACAGCACTCCCACTAACCCTTTTGTAAACACACGGTTCCTCTTCGTTTTTGATGAAATCAAACGTTTTGATTGCGTCATCGAAACGAGTGTTCCAACTCCGAGATGCTTGCTTTAGTCCATAGATGGACCTTTGCAGCTTGCAGACCTTGTGATCTCCATCACTGGAAGTGAAACCCAAAGGCTGTTCCATATAGATATCTTCATCAAGATATCCATTCAGGAAAGCAGTTTCTCGGAATCGATATCAGATATCGCCTCGTTGTAGGTTTTGAGATCCTGTATGTGATCCCTATCTCCCACTAGGAACATTTCCTCGGTATCCTCTTCTAGTATACCTAAGTATCTATCGGAAAGATGGGAGACCCTACTAGATCTACGAGGTGGTTGAGGGACATCGTGTACTGGCTCTGTATGAATGGGTTCTATAGGATCCATGACTCGTTGCTTTTTAGAGACTTTCTCTTCAAGCTCAATTTTCCTCCCACTGCCTCTATCAAGGATAAACTGATTTTCCAAGAAGATGGCATGACGGCTCACAAACATATTGTGATCCTCTGAGATGTAAAAATTGTATCCTAATGACTCTTTAGGATATCCTATAAAACGAGCACTTATGGTCCTAGCCTCTAGTTTGTCCGCCTGTAGTCTCTTGACGTGGGCCGGACATCCCCAAATCTTGAGATGACCCAGACTTGGTTTCTTACCATGCCATATCTCATACGGTGTGGTGGGAACGGATTTAGAGGGAACTCTATTCAATAAATAAATCGCTGTGAGTAAGGCATCTCCCCAAAGGAACATAGGTAAATCAGTGAAGCTCATCATGGACCTGACCATATCCAATAGGGTCCGATTCCTCCTCTCTGACACCCCGTTGAGTTGAGGTGTACCCGGAGGTGTCCATTGTGAGACTATGCCGTTTTCTTTGAGATAGTCCCGGAATTCCCCACTAAGGTATTCTCCTCCTCGATCTGATCGAAGAGCCTTAAGAGGTTTTCCAGTTTGTTTTTCTACTTCATTCTTGAACTCTTTGAACTTTTCAAAAGATTCAGACTTGTGTCTCATAAGATACACATACCCATACCGTGAATAATCATCGGTAAAGGTAATGAAGTAAGAATAACGTCCCCTGGCTAGCACATCGAATGGGCCACATACATCTGTATGTACTGGGGTAAGTATTTCAGTGGTCCTCTCCCCATGTCCTACAAAGGGCAGTCTAGCCATTTTTCCTTGAAGACAGGACTCGCAAACTGGATATGACTCGGAAGTCAATGAGCCTAAAAGCCCATCTTTATCCATTTTGTTCATTCTGTCTTCTCCAATATGGCCAAGCCTGAGGTGCCACAAATATCTTTGGTTTATCTCATCTCTGGATCTTTTGGATCCTTTGGCACTCACTTCTTGCTCGGTAACATTCACAGATACATCCATATGTAAATGATAGAGACTGTCAATCATAAAACCACGTGCGACTATTTTATTTCTTAAATAAATAGAACAGCAGTCTTTGTCAAATGTAAAAACATGACCTTCCTGTGCTAGACATGAAACAGAAATCAAATTTCTGCTAGCAGCAGGTACATAATAGCAGTCTCTAAGTAATAAACTAAATCCAGACGGTAGTCGCAGATGGTAGGTGCCCACAGCCACAGCAGCAACTTTTGCCCCGTTGCCAATCCGAAGGGTTACCGCACCTTCCGCCAGCCTTCTACTTTTCTTTAGACCCTACATGGTAGTGCACAAATGAGCACTAGAACCAGAATCTATAACCCAACTAGAAGTAGAAGAAACCGTTAGATTAGTTTCAATTATGAGCAAGTCTATACCTTCTGAAGGTGTGTCACCTTTCTTGTTCTTCAGGCTCTCAAGGTATGAAGGACAGTTTCTCTTCCAGTGGCCTTCGACATTGCAGTGGAAACATTTTTCCTTTGTCGTCAGCCTTTTTCTTTTGAACTTCCTTCTTTGGCTTCTTGTCTTTCTTCTGCTTCTTAGCAGGCTTCTTTTTCTTCCAAGTAGACTTTCTCTTGGAACCAGAAGTCAACTCAGCAGCAAGGACATTGCCCCTTGAACCTTTCAAGGCTCCCTCAGCAGTTACCAACATGTTTATTAGTTCAGTCTTAGTGCATTCAATCTTATTCATGTGGTAGTTTACTATAAACTGACCAAATGAATCAGGAAGTGACTGTAGGATCAAATCCACTTGTAATTCCTTGTGCATGTCCATACCGAGCTTCTCAAGCTCCTCTAGGTCCTTGATCATGGTCAGACCGTGATCATGGACAGACCCCCTCGCGCATCTTCGCTTTGAAAAGCCTCTTGGACACTTCAAAACGAGCTGTGCGACTCTGCTCACCATACAACTCTTGCAGGTGTGCCAGTATGTCCCTAGCAGTCTTCATATTTTCATGCTGGCATTGGAGTTCATTAGACATGGATGCCATCATATAGCATTTTACTCTAATGTCATCATCCAACCACTTTTTATGCATCTCACGCTGAACATCAGTAGGACGTGTTGGTAGTGTGGGGATATCTGAATCGAGTATGTAGCCTATTTTCTCACAGTCCAAAACAATTTTGAGATTTCTAAGCCAGTCTTTGTAATTGGTTCCGGTCAGTCGGTTGGTCTCAAGAATACGGGTCAAAGGGTTTGAAGCTGACATTGTATCTGCAGAGAGTAAAGATTCTAGTTAGACTTTTGTACTTGATCCTAATCTGTTCTAAGGTCTTTTAGAACAAATGTAACTCCCACTATTTTCTCGAATCCCTCACACTCCTCTGGTAGGGAAACGGAAATCCCACACGACTAGGGTTTCTAGTGGGTACTGCGGTCCCACCGATTTACATGCCACCTCACCTAACAGTTATTGGTGACACATAGATGGGTGAGTGTACAACTCTTGTACAATGCTTCTCAAGCATGTTGCAGTGTAACTTGGTCTCTAAGCCATGAAAACCTCACCTAACAGTTATTGGTCCCATCGCTTAGTTAAGTCAGACCCACCGTATAACCGTAGGAATAAAGTCGTCATTGGGTCCTCACCTAACAGTTATTGGTGCCCAACCCCACCTTTACCCTACAACATCTCATGTCTATAGAGAGGTCCAGCCCCCCGATGCAACTTGACCACTGTGTCCAGCCGAGACAAATCAACATCAGAAAGGCCTTAGCAGCTCTACTACAGTGGAAGACCTATTGACTTAATATTGGTTAATCAGGTCTTAGTGTTTGCAACTTGAGCCCTTCATAAGAGGTAATCGAACAATTGGCCAGGTAAGCAGGTGGGAGGCTCCCCTTACTCAGAGAGTAAGGTCCTAATTAAGTAACTACCTTTCATGCTTTCCTAGACACCAATTAGATCAATTAATCTAATATGACTTGCTCATGTCGGTTCACTCTCGACTTGATTGAGGAGGTTTTGATTTAGGTCTCAATTGGGTTTGCTACATCACATGTAAACCTATCTACCCGAGTCGCATTCACATCACATGCAAACGGCACATCACAGGCAGTTATAATCGCAGCATCAAATTAAAGCTAAACTTTAAATAGGTGATGATCATGGATTCTAGTTAGGTCGTATTACAAGCACATGCACGTCAATCGATCAAATGGTCTTGAACTCTTGAATTGGTTCCAAGCCTCCTTGATTCGATCCTTGACCAACTCTTGATCCAATCGCCATCAACCGCTTAGACCCCTGTTCATCTCATGCATCGTCTTCGACTTGATCGTTGACGTACATCACATCACAGAAATACAACCAGATGTAAAATAAAAATAAAAATAAATTACATCTCCTTTTAGGAGGCACGCAGGCCTCTCAAAACATCAAATAAGATGCATGCAAGCATCTGAAAAATTACATGACATCGCAGATCACATCGCAGGTCATTACATTTGATACCAAAAGGGTTTGAATCCTATGATCATCACCGTATGCAACAATTATAATTTTCAGATCTGAAAACTAACTGATTATATCATGACATAGGTCGCTGATCATGCTAATCATGATTCTAAACTTTGTAATCTCATTAACAACGCAATTAGAATCATCATTTTATCACATAAAAATCAGCATGCAAAAATCAGCACCCCTGAAAAATCTGCATGCAGAAATTTTCAGCATGCATGATCATTCAATTTTCAGATCTAATAAGCCTTTAGATATTTAATTCTTACCTTAATCTACGAAGCCTAGGCTCTGATACCACTGTTGGGAACCCGCCCATGCCGCTGATATTTCAAAACAAAAATCAGATGGCAGCGGAATCGGCATGCACGGGTTCGACGTTCATCGCATGAACGTTGTTTCGAGACCTTTCGTAATTAGGTAAGAATTAAAACTTTTTAAAACTATTAGGAAGATCAGATCTTCACCTTGCGCGGGTAGATGATCACCGCAAATCTGAATTCGTGGTTTTGGAAGAGGGTTCGCTTGAAGCCGTTCAAACGTCCGGCTTCTACGGGTATCCACACGAAGCAGGAACCGATCCAAGCTTTCTATCTCACCGGGGTGCTAGCTCCCTTGCAGAGATAACTTTTGATGGCTGATCTCCTCTCTTTCTTTCAACTCATGAATGTACTTGAGAGGAGGAAGAAGAAGGAAGAAGAAGAGGAAGAAGCAAGGCCCCTGCAGCCTACTTTCTTTTCCCTGCGTTGGAAGGAGGAAAGGAGGAAGGAGGAAAGGAGGAAGAGGAGGGCGCCATGGCTTCTTTTTCCCTTCTTCTTGCTGGCGGCTGAACCAAGGGAGGGAGAGGGTGGCCACGTGATGGAGAGGAGGGGGATTCCTATATTTATTAGGTCAGCCCCCAAGAGTCCTCCTTTTATAACATCTAGGGCTCCTACAAGTTAGGAGCCCTTGATGTATTACCAAGAGGGGCGCCGGCCCCTCTTGTTGCCGCACCAAGAGATCCAAGGAGGAGGGGCGTGAGCCCCTCCCTCTCATGTTGCCCTAATCCTCATCTAATGAGGATTGGGAGGCCCTAATGTGGTTTAGCCTTAATCCAATTAGGCTTAGCCCAAGGGTGAACCAATTTGGATCCAATCTAGGCTAGTCCTAATCCAATTAGGACTTGAATGAACCATGACTCAATTGAACTCTTCAATCCTAATCCAATTAGGAGTCATGTTGATTCATTAGATTAATAATTAATTTAGACTTAAGGAATCCTAATCCAATTAGGATGTATTTAATTTTAGTCCTAATCCAATTAGGACTCTATTTGAATCCGAAGTCCTAATCCAATTAGGATTTCTAGGAATCCTACTCCAAGTAGGAATCCAATTTTAATTCAAAATTCCTAATCTCATTAGGATTGTAGGAATCCTATTCTAAGTAGGAATTCCAGTCCTACTCCAACTAGGATTCCCAGTCCTAATCCAATTAGGACTCTAGGAATCCTATCCGAAGTAGGACTCTTGTTTCAAGTCCAATTAATTAATTCCCTTTGTTCCTTCTTCAACTTCTTATCAATCAAATTGATTACTTGTGATTCCTAATCACGATTTCAACCATCGGATCGGTCAATACTTCTAGTGTGTGTGACCCCATAGGTTCTATTCTGACTGGTAGTGAGATATATTGTGATCTCTATCTCAATATCATTGAAAACTCCTTTCAATGGGTTGGAACGATTCCAACTCAACTTATTAAGGTTTATCGATCATCGAGATAATCCCTGTGAGTCCCACCATCCACCAGTGACACCTAGCAGCATGTAGTGGCTACCCAGCAGAATGGAATGATGAACCTCTAGGTGCAGTTAACGTGTGATACAGTCCTACTATCGTGGATCCCTACAGGACGGAGGTCATGGACAACTCGTCAAACCCCATCGTCTGTCATATGTCAAGATTTATTCGACTCGAGTTCGCTAATGGAAAAACTCTTTTTCCACTTTATATTACTGCCCTGGCCAAGGTCTTAGAACTCAGTCTAACAAATCACATAGGATCACTCCTCTTCTATCAAGGTCGATAGATTCCTTATAGGTGCATACCCTACTCCTACAGTGAACTTACTGCAGCCAATCTACACTGCATGGACCCATATGGCTAGAGACCATGTATGTGTGCAGTCAAACTACAATAACCTCACTGTGAGTAGCCGAAGCACCGCAGGTCAAAGGACCAGTCACACTACTGCAACATCAAGCAAGTCACTGACGAGTGGATAGACATCCAAGTGACTTCTTGTTTTGGTCACGCTCAGTACCCTTGTTCTCTAACAAGCACCTGCACTATCACTTCAGTGTCCCTACACTGTGGACTCAAGTCTCGTCCATCCAGAAGGAAAGTGATCTGTGCACTGATCGGATCAATCACCGTCCTCGTGATGATCCATTGATCAGGAGCATTTAGAAATTAATCACCAATGATACATGGCTTAAATTCTCAACTCTTGAGAATATGTATCATCATCTTATTAATTTCTTGGACGATTCATAGACACATAAACAATATGAATGAAAAGATGCCTTTTATTTATTCAATAATAAATAGTCAAGTACAAAATTATGTCCCTAGAATCAACAATGTGTCAGCCAAATTGGCTTCTAGGGCATACATCTAACAGGATTGCCCCACAGCGGCGCGACGTTCGCCGGCGGAATCCGCATGCCGGGCCCGGTGCATCGCATACGCCGGAACAGGATCGGGTAGATTTCAAAATTTTTCTGAATCAAAAACGATTCAGAACCCTTTTGAATTAAGATGGGGACTAAACTAAGATCTAATAATTAATTATGAATTGTTAAACTACTAGAAATCAGAATATAAAAGTTCAAATGAAGATCTCATCTTCACCTTTGTGCGGGTAGAAGAACACCGCAACCGATGATCGTGGTTTGGTTCCTTGTAGCCGCACAAACGTCCGCCTCTACAGTATCCACACGAGGTTGCTGAAGATCAGAGATGGGGCTTCACCGGGGTGCTAGCTCCTTCCAAAAGCCTCTCTTGGATGTTGAAGAAGAAGGAAGAAGAAATTACAAGGATCCCACCTTATGCAGCCTTCAAAAGGAAGAAGAAAACCCTTCACTGTTTTGATTCTTTTCTCTCCCTTTTTGCTGATTTAAATATCCCAAAAATCCTTCTTGCTGCCCCACGGCTGGGAGAAGTTCTTATCTGAAAGCATGGGACGTGGGGCTCCCATTTATAGGGTTCAAAACCCTAGGCGCCAAGGGTCCTAGTCCCACTAGGATTCCTTGGCGCCTCCCCCTTTTTTTTTTTGCATTGGCAGGCCCCTTGATTCCTTGAATCAAGGGGCGCTGGCTCCCAGCAAAGAAGGAGAGGGGGCCACGCTCCTCCTTGCCCTCTTGGCTGCCCCTTCTTACCAATTTTGACTCCTCAAAATAGGGCATTAAAAGGGAGGCTCCATATAAAGAAAAAGGCTGAATTTAGGTAGGATTTTTGGGACTCGATCTAGCCAACTCTTGACTAGGATTTGAGCCAAATTTCTTTTGGATCAGACCCATCATAATTTGACTTAATTAATCAGCAATAAAAAACTTAATTATAATCTAATTATAATTATTTAATTCTTCCATTTAACTCACTAACTCTTAGTGGGTTATTTTGTACATCAATCTTATTGACAATTGACATTGTGATTCCAAATCACAAAGCGACAATCCTAATAATCAGAACCTCTAATGTGTGTGACCTCATAGGTTCTAATCTGACTAGTAATGAGACATATTGAGATCTCTATCTCAGTATCATTGAAAACTCCTTTCAATGGGTTGGAACGATTCCAACTCAACTCATTAGGGTTTATCGATCATCAAGATAATCCCTATGAGTCCCACCATCCACCAGTGACACCTAGCAGCATGTAGTGGCTACCCAGCAGAATAGAATGATGACCTCTAGGTGCAGTTGTCATGTGTTACAATCCTTCTATCGTGGATCCCTACAAGACGGAGGTCATGGATAACTCGTCAAACCCCTTCGTCTGTCATATGTCAAAATTTATTCGACTTAAGTTTGAGAGTGGAAAACTCTTTCTCCACTATGCAATCTGCCCCGGCCGAGGTCTTACGAACTCAGTCTCATAAATCACATAGGATCTCTCCTTATCTATCAAGGTCGATAGATTCCTTGTAAATGCATACCCTACTCCTACAGTGAACTTACTGCAGCCAATCTACACTGCATGGACCCATATGGCTAGAGACCATGCATTTGTCCAGTCAAACTACAATAACCTCACTGTGAGTAGCCGAAGCATTGCAGGTCAAAGGACTAGTCACACTACTGCAACATCAAGCAAGTCACTGACGAGTGGATAGACATCCAAGTGACTTCTTGTGTTGGTCACGCTCAGTACCCTTGTTCTCTCACAAGCACTTGCACTATTACTTCAGTGTCGCCACACTGTGGACTCGAGTCTCGTCCATCCATAAGGAAAGTAATGTGTGCACTGATCGGATCGATCACCGTCCTTGTGATGATCCATTGATCAGGAGCATTCAGAAATTAATCACCAATGATGCATGGCTCAAATTCTTAACTCTTAAGAATACGCATCATCATCTTATTAATTCTTGGACGATTCATAGACACATAAACAATATGAATAGAAAGATGCCTTTTATTTATTCAATAATAAATAGTCAAGTACAAAATTATATCCCTAGAATTAATAATGTGTCAGCCAAAATTGGCTTCTAGGGCATACATCTAACAATCTCCCACTTGCACTAAAGCCAATCAGTCCATGTATCTTAGTCCCATCTTCTCAAGGTGGGCTTCAGTCTTTTGTTGACTTAGCTGCTTAGTGAACGGGTCTGCCACGTTGTCCGCGGAGTCTACTCTCTGCACCTCGACATACTTCTTCTCAACATAGTCGCGTATGAGATGGAAGCGCCGCTCTATATGCTTGGACTTCTGATGAGACCTTGGTTCCTTAGCAAGAGCTATGGCGCCATTATTATCGCAGTAGAGTGTTATGGCATCTGATGTCATTACATCTAATTTTGCAATGAATTTCTTGAACCAGAAGCCTTCCTTAGCAGCTTCAGAGGCGGCGATGTATTCAGCTTTCATAGTAGAGTCAGCAATGATCGGTTGTTTAGAACTCTTCCAATTCACCGTATTACCATTGCACAAGAACACATATCCAGATGTTGACTTTCTATCATCGACATCAGTCATGAAGTCTGAATCTGTGTACCCTTCTACCTTTAACTCAGATGATCCTCCAAAAACCAAGAATAAATCTTTAGTTCTTCTCAAGTACTTAAGAATATTCTTCACAGCTGTCCAGTGTTCTTCACCTGGATTCGACTGATATCTGCTTGTGACACTCACAGCAAGGGCTATATCAGGTCGTGTACATAGCATGGCATACATGAGGCTCCCTATTGCCGATGCATAGGGTATCTTGCTCATGCGTTGAATCTCTTCAGATGTGTTGGGGCACATCTTCTTGGAGAGATGAATTCCATGTCTTAGGGGTATGAGACCCCTCTTGGAGTTTTCCATGCTGAACCTCTTCAGCACCTCCTCTATGTACATTTTCTGTGAAAGGCCAAGCATCCTTTTAGATCTATCTCTATAGACCTTTATTCCCAAAATATAGGATGCTTCCCCAAGGTCTTTCATGGAGAATTCTTTTGACAACCAGACCTTGACCGAGGTTAGCATGGGAATATCATTCCCTATCAGTAGGATGTCGTCCACGTACAGTACGAGAAATACAACAGCGCTCCCACTAACCTTTTTGTAAACACATGGTTCCTCTTCGTTTTTGATGAAATCAAACGTTTTGATTGCATCATCGAAACGAGTGTTCCAACTCCGAGATGCTTGCTTTAGTCCATAGATGAACCTTTGCAGCTTGCAGACCTTGTGATCTCTATCACTGGAAGTGAAACCCAAAGGCTGCTCCATATAGATATCTTCATCAAGATATCCATTCAGGAAAGCAGTTTTCACATCCATCTGCCAGATTTCATAATCATGAAATGCTACAATGGCAAGCAATGTTCGGATGGATTTTAGCATGGCTACAGGTGAAAAGGTCTCCTGATAGTCAATGCCTTCGCGCTGACTATACCCTTTCGCCACAAGCCTTGCCTTATAGGTCTCTACCTCTCCATCCGAACCTATCTTCCTTTTGTAGATCCATTTGCATCCAATAGGTACAATACCTTCTAGTGGGTCTACTAAGGTCCAGACTTGGTTGGAATGCATGGAGTCTAACTCTGACTTCATAGCTTCCAACCATTTCTCAGAATCAACATCAGATATCGCCTCGTTGTAGGTTTTGGGATCCTGTATGTGATCCCTATCTCCCACTAGGAACATTTCCTCGGTATCCTCTTCTAGTATACCTAAGTATCTATCGGGAGGATGGGAGACCCTACTAGATCTACAAGGTGGTCGAGGGACATCGTGTACTGGCTCTGTATGAATGGGTTCAATAGGATCCGTGACTCGTTGCTTTTCAGAGACTTTCTCTTCAAGCTCAATTTTCCTCCCACTGCCTCTATCAAGGATAAACTGGTTTTCCAAGAAGATGGCGTGACGGCTCACTAACACATTGTGATCCTCTGAGACGTAAAAATTGTATCATAATGACTCTTTAGGATATCCTATAAAACGAGCACTTATGGTCCTAGCCTCTAACTTGTCTGCCTGTAGTCTCTTGACGTGGGCCGGACATCCCCAAATCTTGAGATGACCAAGACTTGGTTTCTTACCATGCCATATCTCATACGGTGGTGGTAGGAACGGATTTAGAGGAAACTCTATTCAGTAGATATACTGCGGTAAGTAAGGCATCTTCCCAAAGAAACATAGGTAAATCAGTGAAGCTCATCATGGACCTGATCATATCCAATAGGGTCCGGTTCCTCCTCTCTGACACCCCGTTGAGTTGAGGTGTACCCGGAGGTGTCCACTGTGAGACTAGGCCATTTTCCTTGAGATAGTCCCGGAATTCTCACTAAGGTATTCTCCTCCTCGATCTAATCGAAGAGCCTTAAGAGGTTTTTCAGTTTGTTTTTCTACTTCATTCTTGAACTCTTTGAACTTTTCAAAAGATTCAGACTTGTGTCTCATAAGATACACATACCCATACCATGAATAATCATCGGTAAAGGTAATGAAGTACGAATAATGTCCCCTGGCTAGCACATCGAATAGGCCACATACATCTGTATGTACTAGGGTAAGTATTTCAGTGGTCCTTTCCCCATGTCCTACAAAAGGCAATCTAGCCATTTTTCCTTGAAGACAGGACTCGCAAACTGGATATGACTCGGAAGTCAATGAGCCGAGAAGCCCATCTTTATCCATTTTGTTAATCCTATCCTCTCCAATATGGCCAAGTCTGAGGTGCCACAAATATTTTTGGTTTATCCCATCCCTGGATCTCTTGGATCCTTTGGCACTCACTTCTTGCTCGGTAACATTCACAGATACATCCATATGTAAATGATAGAGACTGTCAATCATAAAACCACGTGCGACTATTTTATTTCTTAAATAAATAGAACAGCAGTTTCTGTCAAATGTAAAAATATGACCTTCCTGCACTAGACATAAAACAGAAATCAAATTTCTGCTAGCAACAGGTACATAATAGCAGTCTCTAAGTAATAAATTAAAACCAGACGGTAGTCGCAGATGGTAGGTGCTCACAGCCCCAGCAGCAACTTTTGCCCCGTTGCCAACCCGAAGGGTTACCGCACCTTCCGCCAGCCTTCTACTTTTCTTTAGACCCTGCATGGTAGTGCATAAATGAGCACTAGAACCAGAATCTATAATCCAACTAGAAGTAGAAGAAACTATTAGATTAGTTTCAATTATGAGCAAGTCTATACCTTCTGAAGGTGTGTCACCTTTCTTGTTCTTCAGGCTCTCGAGGTATGAAGGACAGTTTCTCTTCCAGTGTCCGTCGACATTGTAGTAGAAACATTTTCCTCTGTCGTTAGCCCTTTTCTTTTGAACTTCCTTCTTTGGCTTTTTGTCTTTCTTCTGCTTCTTAGCAGCTTCTTTTTCTTCCAAGTAGACTTTCTCTTAGAACCAGAAGTCAACTCAGCAGCAAGGACATTGCCCCTTGAACCTTTCAAAGCTCCCTCAGCAGTTACCAACATGTTGATTAGTTCAGTTTTAGTGCATTCAATCTTATTCATGTGGTAGTTTACTATAAACTGACCAAATGAATCAGGAAGTGACTGTAGGATCAAATCCACTTGTAATTCCTTGTGCATGTTCATTCCGAGCTTCTCAAGCTCCTCTAGGTCCTTGATCATAGTCAGACCGTGATCATGGACAGACTGCCCTTCGCGCATCTTTGTCTTGAAGAGCCTCTTGGACACTTCAAAACGAGCTGTGCGACTCTGCTCACCATACAACTCTTGCAGGTGTGCCAGTATGTCCCTAGCAGTCTTCATATTTTCATGCTGGCATTGGAGTTCATTTGACATAGATGCCATCATATAGCATTTAACTCTAATGTCATCATCCATCCACTTTTGATGCATCTGACGCTGAACATCAGTAGGACGTGTTGGTAGTGTGGGGCTATCTGAATCGAGTATGTAGCCTATTTTCTCACAGTCCAAAACAATTTTGAGGTTTCTAAGCCAGTCCTTGTAATTGGTTCCGGTCAGTCGGTTGGTCTCAAGAATACGGGTCAAAAGGTTTGAAGCTGACATTGTATCTTCAGAGAGTAAAGATTCTAGTTAGACTTTTGTACTTGATCCTAATCTGTTCTAAGGTCTTTTAGAACAAATGTAACTCCCACTATTTTCTCGAATCCCTCACACTCCCCTGGTAGGAAAACGGAAATCCCACACGACTAGGGTTTCTAGTGGGTACTGCGGTCCCACCGATTTACATGCCACCTCACCTAACAGTTATTGGTGACACATAGATTGATGAATGTACAACTCTTGTACAATGCTTCTCAAGCATGTTGCAGTGTAACTTGGTCTCTAAGTCATGAAAACCTCACCTAACAGTTATTGGTCCCATTTCTTAGTTAAGTCAGACCCACCGTATAACCGTAGGAATAAAGTCGTCATTGGGTCCTCACCTAACAGTTATTGGTGCCCAACCCCACATTTACCCTACAACATCTCATGTCTATAGAGAGGTCCAGCCCCTCGATGCAACTTGACCACTGTGTCCAGCCGAGGCAAATCAACATCAGAAAGACCTTAGCAGCTCTACTACAGTGGAAGACCTATTGACTTAATATTGGTTAATCAGGTCTTAGTGTTTGCAACTTGAGCTCTTCATAAGAGGTAATCGAACAATTGGCCAGGTAAGCAGGTGGGAGGCTCCCCTTACTCAGAGAGTAAGGTCCTAATTAAGTAACCACCTTTCATGCTTTCCTAGACACCAATTAGATCAATTAATCTAATATGACTTGCTCATGTCGGTTCACTCTCGACTTGATTGAGGAGGTTTTAATTTAGGTCTCAATTGGATTTGCTACATCACATGTAAACCTATCTATCCGACTATCATTCACATCACATGCAAATGGCACATTGCAGGCAGTTATAATCGCAGCAATAATTAAAGCTAAACTTTAAATAGGTGATGATCATGGATTCTAGTTAGGTCGTATTACAAGCACATGCACGTCAATCAATCAACTGGTCTTCAACTCTTGAATTGGTTCCAAGCCTCCTTGATTCGATCCTTGACCAACTCTTGATCCAATCGCCATCAACCGCTTAGACCCCTGCTCATCTCATGTATCATCTTTGACTTGATCGTTGACGTACATCAGATCACAGAAATACAACCAGATATAAAGTAAAATAAAAATAAATTACATCTCCCTTTTAGGAGGCACGCAGGCCTCTCAAAACATTAAATAAGATGCATGCAAGCATCTGAAAAATTACATGACATTACAAATCACATCGCAGGTCATTACATTCGATACCAAAAGGGTTTGAATCCTATGATCATCACCAACATGCATCTCATGCATGATTTTATCTAATCTGATTTTAATTTTATTATGCAACCATCTGAGATCCAGATCATGCAATACCTTAATTTTAAACATCATAATCATATCATAATTTTAAAACTAACATCGCATGATCGATCTAACAAAATCAGCATGCTGAAAATTTTCAGCATCACGAAATTTCAGCACGCAGAATTTTTCAGCATGCATAATAATTAAAAAATCAGAACTAATTCATAATTAATTAACTATTATCTTAATTGGATCCCCAAAACCATGGCTCTGATACCACTGTTGGATTGCCCCACAGCGGCGCGACGTTCGCGGCGGAATCCGCATGCCGGGCCCGGTGCATCGCATACGCCGGAACAGGATCGGGTAGATTTCAAAATTTTTCTGAATCAAAACGATTCAGAAACCTTTTGAATTAAGATGGGGACTAAACTAAGATCTAATAATTAATTATGAATTGTTAAACTACTAGAAAATCAGAAATATAAAAGTTCAAATGAAGATCTCATCTTCACCTTTGTGCGGGTAGAAGAACACCGCAACCGATGATCGTGGTTTAGTTCCTTGTAGCCGCACAAACGTCCGGCCTCTACAAGTATCCACACGAGGTTGCTGAAGATCAGAGATGGGGCTTCACCGGAGTGCTAGCTCCTTGCAAAAGCCTCTCTTGGATGTCGAAGAAGAAGGAAGAAGAAATTACAAGGATCCCACCTTATGCAGCCTTCAAAAGGAAGAAGAAAACCCTTCACTGTTTTGATTCTTTTCTCTCCCTTTTTGCTGATTTAAATATCCCAAAAATCCTTCTTGCTGCCCCACGGCTGGGAGAAGTTCTTATCTGAAAGCATGGGACGTGGGGCTCCCATTTATAGGGTTCAAAACCCTAGGCGCCAAGGGTCCTAGTCCCACTAGGATTCCTTGGCGCCTCCCCCTTTTTTTTTTGCATTGGCGGGCCCCTTGATTCCTTGAATCAAGGGGCGCTGGCTCCCAGCAAAGAAGGAGAGGGGGCCACGCTCCTCCTTGCCCTCTTGGCTGCCCCTTCTTACCAATTTTTGACTCCTCAAAATAGGACATTAAAAGGGAGGCTCCATATAAAGAAAAAGGCTGAATTTAGGTAGGATTTTTGGGACTCGATCTAGCCAACTCTTGACTAGGATTTGAGTCAAATTTCTTTTGGATCAGACCCATCATAATTTGACTTAATTAATCAGCAATAAAAAATTTAATTATAATCTAATTATAATTATTTAATTCTTCCATTTAACTCACTAACTCTTAGTGGGTTATTTTGTACATCAATCTTATTGACAATTGACATTGTGATTCCAAATCACAAATCGACAATCCTAATAATCAGAACCTCTAATGTGTGTGACCTCATAGGTTCTAATCTGACTGGTAATGAGACATATTGAGATCTCCATCTCAGTATCATTGAAAACTCCTTTCAATGGGTTGGAACGATTCCAACTCAACTCATTAGGGTTTATCGATCATCAAGATAATCCCTATGAGTCCCACCATCCACCAGTGACACCTAGCAGCATGTAGTGGCTACCCAGCAGAATAGAATGATGAACCTCTAGGTGCAGTTGTCATGTGTTACAGTCCTTCTATCGTGGATTCCTACAAGACGGAGGTCATGGATAACTCGTCAAACCCCTTCGTCTGTCATATGTCAAAATTTATTCGACTTAAGTTCGAGAGTGGAAAACTCTTTCTCCACTATGCAATCTGCCCTGGCCGAGGTCTTACGAACTCAGTCTCATAAATCACATAGGATCTCTCCTTATCTATCAAGGTCGATAGATTCCTTGTAGATGCATACCCTACTCCTACAGTGAACTTACTGCATGTTGCCCAAGGTGACAATCCAAGAGGGGGGGGTGAATTGGTTTCTTCTAAATTTTTGGTACTTTTAAAACTTTCTTAATTAAGTGCGATGGATGCTCTCTTAGGTTATTTAAGTGAGTTAATCTAATGCAAGAAGAGAAGATAAAGCAAGAGAAAATGAAAGCACAAACACAATGCAAACACACCAATATATAGTGGTTCGGTGCTCTCCTTAGCACCTACGTCCACTCCCCAAGCGTACCCTTGGGAATTCACTATAATCTTGCGGATTACAGTTGGATTATTTTCCGGGCTCACAATCCAAAAACCTTGTTGGTTTTACGGGCTCACCAACGAACCTATACACTTGGTTTTCCGGGCTCACCAAGAACCTTGTTGGTTTTGCGGGCTCACCAACGAACCTATACAACTTTGGTTTTCCGGGTTCACCAAAAACCTTTGTTGGTTTTGCGGGCTCACCAACGAACCTTTGTTGGTTTTGCGGGCTTACCAACGAACCTTTACAAAGTGTTTAAACAAATGAAAAGAAAAGATTTAAACTCCTAGATGAGCATATAAAGCAATATGAACAACAAGAAGAGTTAGAAAGAAATTATCGCTTTGAAGTCGCTTTGCTCTTCTTGGTCAAGGAAGCTTCACTCTTCAATGGGGGAAGGAGCTCTTAATGCCTCTTTGAATCTGCTCAATCCCTTTCTTTGATTCTTGAATGAAGCTCTTGATGAAGCTTGTCTTGCTAGGGTTCTCTCTTGAATGCACTTGATGTATTTTCCCCAAAGCTTGCTTCCTCTAATGAATACTCCTTCTTAAATACTTCTCCAACCTCCAAATAGTCCTTTCTGACCGTTGGATTGAAGAAACTAGCCGTTTATAGCCGTTGGGAGTCCAAAAAGCATTTCTGCACAACTAGCCGTTATGTTCAGCCCGTGTTTTGGGTCGGCTCAACCTGTCCTTGGGTCGACCCAACCTTCACTTGGGTCGACTCAAACATTCCTTGGGTCGACCCTCTCAGAAATACAGAAACTTGAAATTCAGCCTTCTGTTGCCTTGGGTCGACCCAACCTTTCTTTGGGTCGACTCAAACCTTGGGTCAGCTCAACATTTTTCTTGGGTCGACCCAAGGTCAGCTTCAGAAAATTCAGAGCCTTGAATTTCAGCCTTTCTTCACTTGGGTCGACTCAACCTTTCTTTGGGTCGACTCAAGCTTGGGTCGACTCAACTTCATCTTGGGTCGACCCTCTCAGTAAATCCAGAGAACCATTTTTCCTTCATGTTTTGAGGTTCTTGAAGTTTGGGTCGACTCATGCTTACCTTGGGTCGACCCAACCAACTGTTCATCTGTGCCATTTTTGCAGGAGTGTGCCAAATGATTTCTTGATGTGCCGGGGTCGACTCAAACAATCTTTGGGTCGACTCAATCCACACTTTGCTGCATTCTCAAGATTAGATCCATCCAAATGAACAAGATCATATATATATTTTCAATTAAGCATATGTACTGAGAGTAATGAACTTATAAATGAAGTATCAATTTAACTTATAGCATGCTTTGGATAATTGTTTGTTAATCATCAAAATAACACTATCATCCTCAATCTCCCCCTTTTTGATGATTACAAAATAAAGAGTATAAGCCTATTGATACTTGTCTTTAAAATCAGTTTATAAGAGGGATTAAATTTCTGAATTTCAGCTTTTCATATATACTTGTGAAATCTCCCCCTTTATCATCCAAAAGTTGCCAATTTGACTTTTTGAATGGCTCCCCCTTTCATTTATAATTCATTAGCAATGAAACTTCAAAAATTTATGAGTTTCAGCTTATGTATCGGGGTGCGAGAGGAGCGTGCCAAATTCTGAATTTATATGTGCCAAATTCTGAATTATGATAGAAATTTTTGATTTGATGATTTTCATTGTTACAAATTGCTCCCCTTAGATATGTAAGCTTTCTTATATGATTTTCAATTTGTTTGCCCATTTATTTCTCTTTTCTTTTCATAACTTCTTTACTCACTCTTTCTCACAAAAGTAATACTCTTTCTTCTCAAATGAAATACTCTTTCTTTTCTTAGAGTGAATACTCTATCTTTTCGTCTCCCCCTTTATATACTCTTTTCTTCTCCCTTTATATACTCTTTCCTTCTCTTCTCTTTTATATACTCTTTCCTTCTCTTCTCCTTTATATACTCTTTCCTCTTCTCCCTTTATATACTCTTTTCTTCTCTTCTCTTTATATACTCTTTCCTTCTCTTCTCCTTTATATACTCTTTCCTTCTCTTCTCCCCCTTTTTGTTATCATCAAAAACATATATATGGGAAAAGATGCAATAAAGAACAAACTTCAGACTTCATTGATCAAAATAGGAACATTTTCATATATTAATGCTCAAAATGATGAAAAGTACAATGTTCCACAATCAAGATTTAAAGATATAAGGGAAAGACAAGATTCATAAGGGAAAAAGCAAGATATATATGAGAAAAGGCAAGATACATACGAGAACTAGATTTCTAGCCTAGGCTCTAAATATAGATGCTAAGATCAGCCTAGGGAGACTCTAATTGAGAGTGGGAAATAGGGTTTTCGGAAGAGGACAAAGGGTAAACAGTGCCCTAGATAGCTCACGGGTCCCCCTTTTAACAGTGGGGTCCCGACGTTGGGTCGACTCAAGAAATTTCTTGGGTCGACTCAACGTTGGGTCGACCCTATTCTGGGTTGGGTTGACCCAAGTGCAGAATTTTTCTTTTCTCTTCCATTTTGCTTCTAAAATGTTTTCCTTGCTTCCAATCCTTATAAACTCTTTATGGGACAATGATACATGAGTAAGGAATCTATAGATTACAAGTTTGACTCATGTTTCATAGGTTTTTTAGAAATGAGAGGAATGTATCATGAGATTGCTTGCTTCCTTTTATATCTCTTCAATAAGACGGATCACATATGCCTAATTTCCTCCTTAGCGTGCAGAATCTATCTTCACTCAAGGGTTTTGTGAATATGTCGGCTAATTGTTTTTCAGTGCATATATGTTCATATGTTTCCATTTTGCACATGATCCCTAATAAAATGATATCTTATTTCTATGTGGTTGGCTTTAGGAATGAGATATTTAGAATGTAAGCCAGAAGTGATCTCTAAATGTAGATTCCAAAGATAGTTTTGAAATCAAGTGTAGATGGAATCTTTTTCATGTTATTTCAAGAAGTATCAAGAATAATATTCAAAGAAAGGCACGGATGAAAATCCAACATTTTTTTTTTAAATATATTAAGTATATAGCAAAATGAGAGCAATCTAATTAATTTTCAGAGTATAATATAAGAGCAGATAAAGATCAAAACTTATATACTCGAAAAATATAAGATTATGTTGAATCCTTAATTCTTAATGACTTCAAAGTTCTTTCATGATATAAAAGTATTGGGGCATAGATACCAAAACATGAATTTATGCAATGTAGGATACATTAAATTTAGGGCTTTGAAAGTTCTTTTAAGGCTCTCTTAAAGACTTTCTTTTACTCCTTTAAAGATCATAACATCAAAATCAATTAAAATGAATTGGCTTAGGATTGAAACACTAAGGTGCAAGCCAATAAGAACTCATAAGTAGATTCAAGATAAATTTTCGATACTAAGACAGACGGAATCCTTGTCAATTAATTTTCAGAAATAAATGATTTACCGATGAATACAGATGGAAATCCAACTTTCAAAAGATATTCAATAAAGCACATAGTTTAATACCACTTTACATTTAGTATTCTTTGTCTCATCTTTAGATGCGAATTTATACGATTAAGTTCTATATGATCTCTCCCTCTGAAATTTTCTTTCTCTCCCTTAATTAATCATTCCATTTGAGAGTTTAGAGTTTGAAGATAATTTTCAATAAAGAGATTGAGTATTTAAAGCTCCCCCTCAAAAGATGCATTTTCTTTTAAACTTTCTTTTCTTTTGTTGAATTTCAGATTTTAATGATAAACGTGAATAAAACTGAAACTTTATGATATCAAGAATATAGAGTGATCTAGAGTTATTCAAAATTTATAGCAATCACTCTTTTAATCTTTTAAGAACAAGTTATGCTTCCTCTTAATCTTTGAGAAAATGTACTGAAATATTAATCAGAAAATGATTCATTTGAAGCTCAAATTCTTTCAAGAGCATTTACATTTTCTTTCTTTTAAGAATCATTTGAGTGAGCTGAAATATTTCTAGACTTGAGATCATTCACTCTTTTAATAATATATATACATATATATTTTGATGAAAGTCTTTAACAATGTAGGAGAGGAAAAAAAAAATATATAGATGACCATTGAAGTATATGTATTTATAGAACTCAATTTCTTAATCAAGGTTTTTCAGCAATGTATATATGAAGCACAATAAATCTTTTCAATATCAAAATAAAATCATATATTAAAAAATATTTGTTTGCAATCAAGATCATCAAAAGACACATCATTCAGACCAATATTAGTACACTTTGAAGATAAGAAATGATATGTTTCAGATGCGTATCAGGGCAAGCAATCAAGGCATCAGAATTATTCTATTTTTCTTAAGCTGTAATTTTATCTAGAAATTCATATTGAGTTATTCCCCAAAATGATGCAATCATTGAAGCATATAATGAAGGTTACAAAAATACAATGATAGAGGCATTTTTAAATTAAGTTTAAGCTTTTATACAACATCAGATTCTGAATTTCATAAAAATTTTCAAGGAGCCTTTCAGGATTATAATTTGAGATATGCATCTTCTACATTGTAGCTCATCTTAAATTATTAAGATTGAAGACACATATTTCAAGAACATTAGAGCACATCCAGAATCTTTGTAATTCATATTGAATTTTGGTACAAATTGGAGGATATTATGTACTAGTGTTAGGCAAGATAAAAGATATGTCAGAATCAATCCATTTTGCCTAATTTGCAAATTCAAATTAAATTTTTTTTATTTTTCCAAAATATATTCATTAAAACAAAATGATGTTGTTGTTGGTAATAACATGTTTCAATCAAAATTTATAGGCATAAAGCATTACAAGTTATATCTAGGAAAGATCTTTGCTATTTGAATATTGAAAACACATAATTCAAAATATGCAAAACATAACAAGCATGTCATGGATCAAAATCAATTCTTTTCAAATAAAATTTTCTTTATTTAAATACAATTTAGCACTGATTTTATCCTTAAGGTGTGTTTTCAAGTGATTCAAACTTCATTTGATTTTTCACAACCTTCTTATATATTTTTATTTATTTATCATTCATTCCCCAAATTTTTAATTTCTTTCTTTAACCATTCAATGAACATTTTGATTATCTTCATTTATTTTTCGGTTTTACTTTTCTATGCTCTATATTCTATTTGCTCCCTATCCGGTGGAGTTGGAAGGGGCACGAGGTACTACCACTAGCCTCCCTCTTGTGCCGTCCCTAATATGCCCTGCACCGAATAGTTGGGTCAAATAGTGCCGGGTACTACCACTAGCCTCTCCATTGGCACCATCCCTATAATGAGCAATGTAGAAATGTTAAACTATTCTCTTTAGCAACAAGATATTCACTCCAAACTCTCCCTATTTAAATATAATTAATTACGGATTTTATCCCTTCCAAAAGAATGTTCACACAAGTCTCACAAATATGCTGAATATATTATGCTTGTGCTGCTTTTACTTAAGATTGGAGTATTTACTTAGCTTTTACTTCTTCTGAGCAATGTTCATTTTCTTTTTCTTTATCTCTCTCTCTTTTTGTTATTTTCAAGTAGTTACATGAAAGAGCAGAATAAAGAATTAATCTAATATGCTGCATATAAATATATATCATGCAAACAACATTTTCATTATGCCCAATGATTCATAGCTTATCACAAGTTATTTTGAATTAGAGATTTGAGGCATAAACTTGTGTATTTCATGGTTATGCATTATATAGGAAAAAGTAAACTTCAATTTAATCACACCATGAAACAATCATCACTAGCATGAGAATGAAGCATGATATCAAGATGATCAGCAATTAAAGGTTTAATCATGCTACCATATAATTTCAGATTATTGATTTTGCTCAACTAACTCACAAGAGAAGAGTTTAGATTACCAGTGTATTTAGCATTCTTCAAGCCAAATACCTTTTAGATTCTTTACACCCTTGGCTGAAGAAAATCTCTCTCCTTTTTTTGTTTGCAAAGGAATGTTTATTGTATCTTTCATCAAGGTGTCCTTCAAGTTGAAATTTCTTGCTCATAAATCCTATATCATTAATAAACTCTTTTTCTTTCTTGAAGGAAAGTCATTAGTTTCTTCAAGATACAAAACATTCATACAATATATTTCTTTAGCTAGATGACTCAACATAAGATATGACAATAATTGAATATTAAGTCACTTTACTCAAGAGATTGTCTAAATATAAGCAAGCACAAGTCACTTGAACTAAAGAGATAATTTTATTAAATAATATGGTTCAAGGACACCCATGTGAGGCAATAGGAAGATTTATCAAAGTCAAACCAATTTTTTTTTTATTTTCAGAAGCAATTTAGCTTAGATTCTATTTGCTTAAAATAATTATCAATAAGATATACCAGTTAAGTTTTAATCAAGTTATTTTAAATAGTTGTTTCTATCAAAATTCTGGTTATGATTCGGCTTTCAATACAAATAATCTTGTTTTAGAGAGATAGGCAATTTTCTTTTAGATTAATTAAGATTTTATATTTGACTTATGGGAGATGGTTCAAAGGAATTAATATTCATACTTTTAGAATATTTTTATGCTCAGATTAAACATGACGTGTTAACATTAATCAATAGAATTCGAGATAATTTTATGTAAGGATATTAATCATTCAATCAAGGATACAGTGATTATACTAAATGAGACACTTTAAAGATCAGATTTATTAATCTTAGATTTTTTGAATAGTCTTGAGAATTACAAAAAAAATCATTGTTATAAAACTTTTTAGTAGAATTTTCATTATGATCACGACACATTAATCATTTATGATTGAAACATATGATGCATACATGCGACTTATAGAGTAAATCATAATATATTTCAAACAATCACATAAGGAATGAGTGATATTATGATAAATTATACTCATACCTTCACAAATAATGAAATAAGATTTCATAAGTATTATGCTCAATAAAGTTTTAACATGAAGGTATGAAATCAGCATCAAGTGTTTATACTAGAGAGGAAATTTAGATTTTTGTAAACTTGAAGAAGAAGGTTATATATATATCCATTCATTGTTTTCTTATCATGATGCAAGCACTAGAAAGTTTCATGCTAAACTCGTTGAGATAAAATTTAACATATGAGGCATTTAAAAACTTTGATGCAGAGAGTATCGTAATTTCATAAAAAAGATAATTTCAATACACGAAGTAGAATGTTAAACCTTATACTAAATTTAATGAATAAAATGAGACTTATCTTTAATTATGTGTCAATGCACCCATTTGTATGAAAATTTCATTTGTTCCATGGGTAGCTTAGCACACCTACATCTATACCCTCATATTTTTCATTTTGGGTACCCAAGCTTGCTTGGGTCCTTGAGGGTTAGTGCATATGGTTCCTTTTGGAATCCAAATTTGTTTAATCGTAATAACTTTACCATTTGATTTATTCGAATTAGAACCATAAATAAAGTTTTTATGCCCAATCTTTTTATATTTGAAATAAGTTATCTTATTTGATGGTTTGCTTGGCAAATTGATAACCTTTTTCTTTAGGGTTTTATTATTGAGCAAAGGAATCCAGCCAAGTCTTGATTTATCAAAAACAGCATGTTGGCTTTCAAACATCGTTTTTAATTTTTCTGAACTTACAGTGAATTTGTTAATAAAAGATTTTAATTGGTTGATTTCTTCATTTAGGTTTTGATTTTCTTTAATTAAATTCTGATTTTTCTGAATCAATTGTTCTGAATTTAACCTTAAGCTTTCATTTTCAGAATTTAGTTTGTCTTGTATTTCAGCAAAAGAATTTCTTTCTTTTAAAATTTTTAGATTTAGTTTCTTAGAATTTTTATTCTTCATAGCTAGTTTTCTACATTCACAATACAATTCATGAAAAGCATTTAATAATTCATCATAAGAAAATTCTTCTTGAAAATCATTTGATGTAAGAGTAGATTCAGATTGTACCTTATCTTCTTGTGCCATAAAGCACAAGTTAGTTACCCCTTGTACTTCTTTGGAGCTAGTATCATCATTGTTGCTCCTAACTTTTATTTTCTTGCTTGACTCTTCCTTGGTCAAGGCTTTCTTCCTTTTTATCTCTTTCTTACTTTCTTCTTGCTTCCTCTTCTTCTTTGTCTTTAGGAAGCTTTTGAATTTTTCGGTGTTTGGGTATGGATCCTTGTTTTCATCACCGAATTCTTCATTTGTTGTTCTTTCTTCCGGATTGGGAGATTCAACATCGTTTTCTGCAGGCTCACTGTTAGTATGTAATTGAAGCATATGTGAGCTAAACAGAATATTGTCATAAATATTTTCTAAAGTATCCCAGATTTCCTTAGCAGATAAACATGCAGAGATTTTATTAAATTCAGTTTCATGGATAGCACAATATAGTATGTTCATAGTATTAGCATTCAATTGTGCTAAGTCTTTTTCATTAATAGTGTGAGAGAGTGAGTGAGGGCCTCTAGTAATGATGTACCATAATTCATAGTTTGAAGCTTGAATGAATATCCTCATTCTAGCTTTCCAATAAGTGTAGTTTGTGCCATTAAATAGCGGTGGTCTATCAATTAATTGTCCCTCTCCTGTAGAACATCCCACTTGGATTGTCATGATCTTTAACTCTTGATTGTGAGATCAATGGGTACTATTAGAGCACCTTGCTCTGATACCACTTGTTGCCCAAGGTGACAATCCAAGAGGGGGGGGTGAATTGGTTTCTTCTAAATTTTTGGTACTTTTAAAACTTTCTTAATTAAGTGCGATGGATGCTCTCTTAGGTTATTTAAGTGAGTTAATCTAATGCAAGAAGAGAAGATAAAGCAAGAGAAAATGAAAGCACAAACACAATGCAAACACACCAATATATAGTGGTTCGGTGCTCTCCTTAGCACCTACGTCCACTCCCCAAGCGTACCCTTGGGAATTCACTATAATCTTGCGGATTACAGTTGGATTATTTTCCGGGCTCACAATCCAAAAACCTTGTTGGTTTTACGGGCTCACCAACGAACCTATACACTTGGTTTTCCGGGCTCACCAAGAACCTTGTTGGTTTTGCGGGCTCACCAACGAACCTATACAACTTTGGTTTTCCGGGTTCACCAAAAACCTTTGTTGGTTTTGCGGGCTCACCAACGAACCTTTGTTGGTTTTGCGGGCTTACCAACGAACCTTTACAAAGTGTTTAAACAAATGAAAAGAAAAGATTTAAACTCCTAGATGAGCATATAAAGCAATATGAACAACAAGAAGAGTTAGAAAGAAATTATCGCTTTGAAGTCGCTTTGCTCTTCTTGGTCAAGGAAGCTTCACTCTTCAATGGGGGAAGGAGCTCTTAATGCCTCTTTGAATCTGCTCAATCCCTTTCTTTGATTCTTGAATGAAGCTCTTGATGAAGCTTGTCTTGCTAGGGTTCTCTCTTGAATGCACTTGATGTATTTTCCCCAAAGCTTGCTTCCTCTAATGAATACTCCTTCTTAAATACTTCTCCAACCTCCAAATAGTCCTTTCTGACCGTTGGATTGAAGAAACTAGCCGTTTATAGCCGTTGGGAGTCCAAAAAGCATTTCTGCACAACTAGCCGTTATGTTCAGCCCGTGTTTGGGTCGGCTCAACCTGTCCTTGGGTCGACCCAACCTTCACTTGGGTCGACTCAAACATTCCTTGGGTCGACCCTCTCAGAAAACACAGAAACTTGAAATTCAGCCTTCTGTTGCCTTGGGTCGACCCAACCTTTCTTTGGGTCGACTCAAACCTTGGGTCAGCTCAACATTTTTCTTGGGTCGACCCAAGGTCAGCTTCAGAAAATTCAGAGCCTTGAATTTCAGCCTTTCTTCACTTGGGTCGACTCAACCTTTCTTTGGGTCGACTCAAGCTTGGGTCGACTCAACTTCATCTTGGGTCGACCCTCTCAGTAAATCCAGAGAACCATTTTTCCTTCATGTTTTGAGGTTCTTGAAGTTTGGGTCGACTCATGCTTACCTTGGGTCGACCCAACCAACTGTTCATCTGTGCCATTTTTGCAGGAGTGTGCCAAATGATTTCTTGATGTGCCGGGGTCGACTCAAACAATCTTTGGGTCGACTCAATCCACACTTTGCTGCATTCTCGAGATTAGATCCATCCAAATGAACAAGATCATATATATATTTTCAATTAAGCATATGTACTGAGAGTAATGAACTTATAAATGAAGTATCAATTTAACTTATAGCATGCTTTGGATAATTGTTTGTTAATCATCAAAATAACACTATCATCCTCACTGCAGCCAATCTACACTGCATGGACCCATATGGCTAGAGACCATGCATTTGTGCAGTCAAACTACAATAACCTCACTGTGAGTAGCCGAAGCATCGCAGGTCAAAGGACTAGTCATACTACTGCAACATCAAGCAAGTCACTGACGAGTGGATAGACATCCAAGTGACTTCTTGTGTTGGTCACGCTCAGTACCCTTGTTCTCTCACAAGCACTTGCACTATTACTTTAGTGTCGCCACACTGTGGACTCGAGTCTCGTCCATCCATAAGGAAAGTAATGTGTGCACTGATCGGATCGATCACCGTCCTTGTGATGATCCATTGATCAGGAGCATTCAGAAATTAATCACCAATGATGCATGGCTCAAATTCTTAACTCTTAAGAATACGCATCATCATCGTATTAATTCTTGGACGATTCATAGACACATAAACAATATGAATAGAAAGATGCCTTTTATTTATTCAATAATAAATAGTCAAGTACAAAATTATGTCCCTATAATTAATAATGTGTCAGCCAAAATTGGCTTCTAGGGCATACATCTAACACATGACCCATGTGTATCTAGAAAAATTATCTACAATGACAAGGCCATACTTGTTTCCACCAAGACTTGTAGTTCTAGTTGGTCCAAATAGATCCATGTGTAGTAGTTCAAGGGGTCTAGTTGTAGTGACACAATTTATGGATTTAAAAGAGCTCCTAGATTGTTTGCCATATTGACACGCTTCACAAATTTTATTTTTCTCAAATTTTAGTTTTGGCAAACCTATTACAGAATCTCTTTTAACTAGTTTTGATATTGTATCCATACTTGCATGACCTAATTTACGGTGCCATAGCCAACTTATATCATTAGCCTTAGTATCACTAGCTACTAAGCAAGGTTTATTTTTGGCAAGATCTTCAAGATCTACTACGTACACATTTCCACGTCTTATTCCTTTGAATACTAAGCTTGTTGGGAACCCGCCCATGCCGCTGATATTTCAAAAATTAAATCAGGTGGCAGCGGAATCGGCATGCACGGGTTCGACGTTCATCGCATGAATGTTGTTTCGAGACCTTTCATAATTAGGTAAGAATTAAAACTTTTAAAACTAATAGGAAGATCAAATCTTCACCTTGCGCGGGTAGATGATCACCGCAAATCTGAATTCGTGATTTTGGAAGAAGGTTCGCTTGAAGCCATTCAAACGTCCGGCCTCTACGGGTATCCACACGAAGCAGGATCCGATCCAAACTCTCTATCTCACCGAGGTGCTAGCTCCCTTGCAGAGATAGCTTTGATGGCTGATGTCCTCTCTTTCAATCAACTCTTGATTGCACTAGAGAGGAGGAAGAAGAAGGATCTTGAAGAAGAAGAAGAAGATCAAATCCCTTCGCAGCCTTCTTCTCTTCACACGCGCTGAAGCCAAGGAAGAAGACCAAGAGGAGGGAGACGCCTCCTCTTCTTTTCCTTTACTGATGGCGGCTGAACCAAGGGTGGAGAGGGAGAGGGTGGCCACGGCTTGGAGGAAGAGGGCTCATCTACCTTGGGGCCGGCCCTAGTCCTCCTTTTATAAGGAGTGGAGCTCCTAACAATTAGGAGCTCCAAGACAATCTTCCAAAGAGGGAAGGGGGGCGCCGGCCCCTCTCTTCATGCCGCACACAAGGAGAGGAGGAGGGGCGTGATCCCTCCTTCTTGTGTTGCCCTAATCCTCTTCCAAAGAGGATTGGGTGCCTCTCTTATGGTTAAGTCCTAATCTAATTAGGATTAGCCAATTGGGTTCAATCTATGTTAGTCCTAATCCAATTAGGACTTGAATGAACCATGACTCAATTGAACTCTTCAATCCTAATCCAATTAGGAGTCATGTTGATTCATTAGATTATTAATTAATTTAGACTTAAGGAATCCTAATCTAATTAGGATGTATTTAATTTTAGTCCTAATCCAATTAGGACTCTATTTGAATCCAAAGTCCTAATCCGATTAGGACTCTAGGAATCCTACTCCAAGTAGGAATCCAATTTTGATTCAAAACTCCTAATCTCATTAGGATTGAGGAATCCTATTCCAAGTAGGAATCCCAGTCCTACTCCAACTAGGATTCCCAGTCCTAATCCAATTAGGACTCTAGGAATCCTACCCGAAGTAGGACTCTTGTTTCAAGTCCAATTAATTAATTCCCTTTGTTCCTTCAACTTCTTATCAATCAAATTGATTTCTTGTGATTCCTAATCACGATTTCAACCATCGGATCGGTCAATACTTCTAGTGTATGTGACCCCATAGGTTCTATTCTGACTGGTAGTGAGATATATTGTGATCTCTATCTCAATATCATTGAAAACTCCTTTCAATGGGTTGGAATGATTCCAACTCAACTCATTAGGGTTTATCGATCATCAAGATAATCCCTATGAGTCCCACCATCCACCAGTGACACCTAGCAGCATGTAGTGGCTACCCAGCAGAATGGAATGATGAACCTCTAGGTGCAGTTAACGTGTGATACAGTCCTACTATCGTGGATCCCTACAGGACGGAGGTCATGGACAACTCGTCAAACCCCATCGTCTGTCATATGTCAAGATTTATTCGACTTGAGTTCGATAGTGGAAAACTCTTTTTCCACTTTATATTACTGCCCTGGCCAAGGTCTTAGAACTCAGTCTAACAAATCACATAGGATCACTCCTCTTCTATCAAGGTCGATAGATTCCTTATAGGTGCATACCCTACTCCTACAGTGAACTTACTGCAGCCAATCTACACTGCATGGACCCATATGGCTAGAGACCATGTATGTGTGCAGTCAAACTACAATAACCTCACTGTGAGTAGCCGAAGCACCGCAGGTCAAAGGACCAGTCACACTACTGCAACATCAAGCAAGTCACTGACGAGTGGATAGACATCCAAGTGACTTCTTGTCTTGGTCACGCTCAGTACCCTTGTTCTCTAACAAGCACCTGCACTATCACTTCAGTGTCCCTACACTGTGGACTCAAGTCTCGTCCATCCAGAAGGAAAGTGATCTGTGCACTGATCGGATCGATCACCGTCCTCGTGATGATCCATTGATCAGGAGCATTTAGAAATTAATCACCAATGATACATGGCTCAAATTCTCAACTCTTGAGAATATGTATCATCATCTTATTAATTCCTTGGACGATTCATAGACACATAAATAATATGAATGAAAAGATGCCTTTTATTTATTCAATAATAAATAGTCAAGTACAAAATTATGTCCCTAGAATCAACAATGTGTCAGCCAAATTGGCTTCTAGGGCATACATCTAACAATCTCCCACTTGCACTAAAGCCAATTGGTCATATATCTTAGGCCCATCTTCTCAAGGTGGGCTTCAGTCTTTTGCTGACTCAGCTGCTTAGTGAACGGGTCTGCCACGTTATCCGCGGAGTCTACTCTCTGCACCTCTACATATTTCTTCTCCACATAGTCGCGTATGAGGTGAAAGCGCCGCTCTATATGCTTAGACTTCTGATGAGACCTTGGCTCCTTAGCAAGGGCTATGGCGCCATTATTATCGCAGTAGAGTGTCATGGCATCTGATGTCATCACATCCAACTCTGCAATGAATTTCTTGAACCAGAAGCCTTCCTTAGCAGCTTTAGAGGCGGCGATGTATTCAGCTTCCATAGTAGAATCAGCAATGATCAGTTGTTTAGAACTCTTCCAATTCACCGCACCACCATTGCACAAGAACACATATCCAGATGTTGACTTCCTGTCATCGACATCAGTCATGAAGTCTGAATCTGTGTACCCTTCTACCTTTAACTCTGATAATCCTCCAAAAACCAAGAATAAATCTTTAGTTCTTCTCAAGTACTTAAGAATATTCTTCACAGCTGTCCAGTGTTCTTCACCTGGATTCGACTGATATCTGCTTGTGACACTCACAGCAAGAGCTATATCAGGTCGTGTACATAGCATGGCATACATGAGGCTTCCTATTGCCGATGCATAAGGAATCTTGCTCATGCGTTGAATCTCTTCAGATGTGTTGGGGCACATCTTCTTGGAGAGATGAATTCCATGCCTTAGGGGTAAGAGACCCCTCTTGGAGTTTTCCATGCTGAACCTCTTCAGCACCTCCTCTATGTACATCTTCTGTGAAAGGCCAAGCATCCTTTTAGATCTATCTCTATAGACCTTTATTCCCAAAATATAGGATGCTTCCCCAAGGTCTTTCATGGAGAATTCTTTTGACAACCAGACCTTGACCGAGGTTAGCATGGGAATATCATTCCCAATCAGGAGAATGTCATCTACGTACAGTACGAGAAAAACGACAGCACTCCCACTAACCTTTTTGTAAACACACGGTTCCTCTTCGTTTTTGATGAAATCAAACGTTTTGATTGCGTCATCGAAACGAGTGTTCCAACTCCGAGATGCTTGCTTTAGTCCATAGATGGACCTTTGCAGCTTGCAGACCTTGTGATCTCCATCACTGGAAGTGAAACCCAAAGGCTGTTCCATATAGATATCTTCATCAAGATATCCATTCAGGAAAGCAGTTTTCACATCCATCTGCCAGATTTCATAATCATGAAATGCTGCAATGGCAAGCAATGTTTGGATGGATTTTAGCATGGCTACAGGTGAAAAGGTCTCCTGATAGTCAATGCCTTCGCGTTGACTATACCCTTTCGCCATAAAGCCTTGCCTTATAGGTCTCTACCTCTCCATCCGAACCTATCTTCCTTTTGTAGATCCATTTGCATCCAATAGGTACAATACCTTCTGGTGGATCTACTAAGGTCCAGACTTGGTTGGAATGCATGGAGTCTAACTCTGACTTCATAGCTTCCAGCCATTTCTCGGAATCGATATCAGATATCGCCTCGTTGTAGGTTTTGGGATCCTGTATGTGATCCCTATCTCCCACTAGGAACATTTCCTCGGTATCCTCTTCTAGTATACCTAAGTATCTATCGGGAGGATGGGAGACCCTACTAGATCTACGAGGTGGTTGAGGGACATCGTGTACTGGCTCTTTATGAATGGGTTCTATAGGATCCATGACTCGTTGCTTTTCAGAGACTTTCTCTTCAAGCTCAATTTTCCTCCCACTGCCTCTATCAAGGATAAACTGATTTTCCAAGAAGATGGCATGACGGCTCACAAACACATTGTGATCCTCTGAGATGTAGAAATTGTATCCTAATGGCTCTTTAGGATATCCTATAAAACGAGCACTTATGGTCCTAGCCTCTAACTTGTCCGCCTGTAGTCGCTTGACGTGGGCTGGACATCCCCAAATCTTGAGATGACCCAGACTTGGTTTCTTACCATGCCATATCTCATACGGTGTGGTAGGAACGGATTTAGAGGGAACTCTATTCAATAAATAAATCGCTGTGAGTAAGGCATCTCCCCAAAGGAACATAGGTAAATCAGTGAAGCTCATCATGGACCTGACCATATCCAATAGGGTCCGATTCCTCCTTTCTGACACTCCGTTGAGTTGAGGTGTACCCGGAGGTGTCCATTGTGAGACTATGCCATTTTCTTTGAGATAGTCCCGAAATTCCCCACTAAGGTATTCTCCTCCTCGATCTGATCGAAGAGCCTTAAGAGGTTTTCCAGTTTGTTTTTCTACTTCATTCTTGAACTCTTTGAACTTTTCAAAAGAGTCAGACTTGTGTCTCATAAGATACACATACCCATACCGTGAATAATCATCGGTAAAGGTAATGAAGTAAGAATAACGTCCCCTGGCTAGCACATCGAATGGGCCACATACATCTATATGTACTAGAGCAAGTAATTCAGTGGTCCTCTCCCCATGTCCTACAAGGGGCAGTCTAGCCATTTTTCCTTGAAGACAGGACTCGCAAACTGGATATGACTCGGAAGTCAATGCGCCGAGAAGCCCATCTTTATCCATTTTGTTCATCCTATCCTCTCCAATATGGCCAAGTCTGAGGTGCCACAAATATCTTTGGTTTATCTCATCTCTGGATCTTTTGGATCCTTTGGCACTCACATCTTGCTCGGTAACATTCACAGATACATCCATATGTAAATGATAGAGACTGTCAATCATGAAACCACGTGCGACTATTTTATTTCTCAAATAAATAGAATAGCAGTCTTTGTCAAATGTAAAAACATGACCTTCCTGTGCTAGACATGAAACAGAAATCAAATTTCTGCTAGCAACAGGTACATAATAGCAGTCTCTAAGTATTAAACTAGATCCAGACGGTAGTCGCAGATGGTAGGTGCCCACAGCCACAGCAGCAACTTTTGCCCCGTTGCCAACCCTAAGGGTTACCGCACCTTCCGCCAGCCTTCTACTTTCCTTTAGACCCTGCATGGTAGTGCACAGATGAGCACTAGAACCAGAATCTATAACCCAACTAGAAGTAGAAGAAACCGTTAGATTAGTTTCAATTATGAGCAAGTCTATACCTTCTGAAGGTGTGTCACCTTTCTTGTTCTTCAGGCTCTCGAGGTATGAAGGACAGTTTCTCTTCCAGTGGCCTTCGACATTGCAGTGGAAACATTTTCCTTTGTCGTTAGCCTTTTTCTTTTGAACTTCCTTCTTTGGCTTCTTGTCTTTCTTCTGCTTCTTAGCAGGCTTCTTTTTCTTCCAAGCAGACTTTCTCTTGGAACCAGAAGTCAACTCAGCAGCAAGGACATTGCCCCTTGAACCTTTCAAGGCTCCCTCAGCAGTTACCAACATGTTGATTAGTTCAGTCTTAGTGCATTCAATCTTATTCATGTGGTAGTTTACTATAAACTGACCAAATGAATCAGGAAGTGACTGTAGGATCAAATCCACTTGTAATTCCTTGTGCATGTCCATACCGAGCTTCTGAAGCTCCTCTAGATCCTTGATCATAGTCAGACCGTGATCATGGACAGACTGCCCTTCGCGCATCTTCGTCTTGAAGAGCCTCTTGGACACTTCAAAACGAGCTGTGCGACTCTGCTCACCATACAACTCTTGCAGGTGTGCCAGTATGTCCCTAGCAGTCTTTATATTTTCATGCTGGCATTGGAGTTCATTAGACATGGATGCCATCATATAGCATTTTACTCTAATGTCATCATCCAACCACTTTTTATGCATTTCACGCTGAACATCAGTAGGACGTGCTGGTAGTGTGGGGATATCTGAATCGAGTATGTAGCCTATCTTCTCACAGTCCAAAACTATTTTGAGATTTCTAAGCCAGTCTTTGTAATTGGTTCCGGTCAGTCGGTTGGTCTCAAGAATACGGGTCAAAGGGTTTGAAGCTGACATTGTATCTGCAGAGAGTAAAGATTCTAGTTAGACTTTTGTACTTGATCCTAATCTGTTCTAAGGTCTTTTAGAACAAATGTAACTCCCACTATTTTCTCGAATCCCTCACACTCCCCTGGTAGGGAAACGGAAATCCCACACGACTAGGGTTTCTAGTGGGTACTGCGGTCCCACCGATTTACATGCCACCTCACCTAACAGTTATTGGTGACACATAGATGGATGAGTATACAACTCTTGTACAATGCTTCTCAAGCATGTTGCAGTGCAACTTGGTCTCTAAGCCATGAAGACCTCACCTAACAGTTATTGGTCCCATTTCTTAGTTAAGTCAGACCCACCATATAACCGTAGGAATAAAGTCGTCATTGGGTCCTCACCTAACAGTTATTGGTGCCCAACCCCACCTTTACCCTACAACATCTCATGTCTATAGAGAGGTCCAGCCCCCCGATGCAACTTGACCACTGTGTCCAGCCGAGACAAAATCAACATCAGAAAGGCCTTAGCAGCTCTACTACAGTGGAAGACCTATTGACTTAATATTGGTTAATCAGGTCTTAGTGTTTGCAACTTGAGCCCTTCATAAGAGGTAATCGAACAATTGGCCAGGTAAGCAGGTGGGAGGCTCCCCTTACTCAGAGAGTAAGGTCCTAATTAAGTAACCACCTTTCATGCTTTCCTAGACACCAATTAGATCAATTAATCTAATATGACTTGCTCATGTCGGTTCACTCTCGACTTGATTGAGGAGGTTTTGATTTAGGTCTCAATTGGGTTTGCTACATCACATGTAAACCTATCTACCCGACTCGCATTTACATCACATGCAAACGGCACATCACAGGCAGTTATAATCGCAGCATCAAATTAAAGCTAAACTTTAACTAGGTGATGATCATGGATTCTAATTAGGTCGTATTACAAGCACATGCACATCAATCGATCAAGTGGTCTTCAACTCTTGAATTGGTTCCAAGCCTCCTTGATTCGATCCTTGATCAACCCTTGATCCCATCGCCATCAACCGCTTGGATCACCTTTCATCTCATGCCTTTGCTTCAGCTTGATCGTTGATGTACATCACATCACAGAAATACAACCAGATGTAAAATAAAAATAAAAATAAATTACATCTCCTTTTAGGAGGCACGCAGGCCTCTCAAAACATCAAATAAGATGCATGCAAGCATCTGAAAAATTACATGACATCGCAGATCACATCGCAGGTCATTACATTTGATACCAAAAGGGTTTGAATCCTATGATCATCACCGTATGCAACAATTATAATTTTCAGATCTGAAAACTAACTGATTATATCATGACATAGGTCGCTGATCATGCTAATCATGATTCTAAACTTTGTAATCCCATTAACAATGCAATTAGAATCATCTTTTTATCACATAAAAATCAGCATGTAAAAATCAGCACCCTTGAAAATCTGCATACAGAATTTTTCAGCATGCATGATCATTCAATTTTCAGATCTAATAAGCCTTTAGATATTTAATTCTTACCTTAATCTACGAAGCCTAGGCTCTGATACCACTGTTGGGAACCCGCCCATGCCGCTGATATTTCAAAAATTAAATCAGGTGGCAGCGGAATCGGCATGCACGGGTTCGACGTTCATCGGCATGAATGTTGTTTCGAGACCTTTCATAATTAGGTAAGAATTAAAACTTTTAAAACTAATAGGAAGATCAAATCTTCACCTTGCGCGGGTAGATGATCACCGCAAATCTGAATTCGTGGTTTTGGAAGAAGGTTCGCTTGAAGCCGTTCAAACGTCCGGCCTCTACGGGTATCCACACGAAGCAGGATCCGATCCAAACTCTCTATCTCACCGAGGTGCTAGCTCCCTTGCAGAGATAGCTTTGATGGCTGATGTCCTCTCTTTCAATCAACTCTTGATTGCACTAGAGAGGAGGAAGAAGAAGGATCTTGAAGAAGAAGAAGAAGATCAAATCCCTTCGCAGCCTTCTTCTCTTCACACGCGCTGAAGCCAAGGAAGAAGACCAAGAGGAGGGAGACGCCTCCTCTTCTTTTCCTTTGCTGATGGCGGCTGAACCAAGGGTGGAGAGGGAGAGGGGTGGCCACGGCTTGGAGGAAGAGGGCTCATCTACCTTGGGGCCGGCCCTAGTCCTCCTTTTATAAGGAGTGGAGCTCCTAACAATTAGGAGCTCCAAGACAATCTTCCAAAGAGGGAAGGGGGGCGCCGGCCCCTCTCTTCATGCCGCACACAAGGAGAGGAGGAGGGGCGTGATCCCTCCTTCTTGTGTTGCCCTAATCCTCTTCCAAAGAGGATTGGGTGCCTCTCTTATGGTTAAGTCCTAATCTAATTAGGATTAGCCAATTGGGTTCAATCTATGTTAGTCCTAATCCAATTAGGACTTGAATGAACCATGACTCAATTGAACTCTTCAATCCTAAATCCAATTAGGAGTCATGTTGATTCATTAGATTATTAATTAATTTAGACTTAAGGAATCCTAATCTAATTAGGATGTATTTAATTTTAGTCCTAATCCAATTAGGACTCTATTTGAATCCAAAGTCCTAATCCGATTAGGACTCTAGGAATCCTACTCCAAGTAGGGAATCCAATTTTGATTCAAAACTCCTAATCTCATTAGGATTGAGGAATCCTATTCCAAGTAGGAATCCCAGTCCTACTCCAACTAGGATTCCCAGTCCTAATCCAATTAGGACTCTAGGAATCCTACCCGAAGTAGGACTCTTGTTTCAAGTCCAATTAATTAATTCCCTTTGTTCCTTCAACTTCTTATCAATCAAATTGATTTCTTGTGATTCCTAATCACGATTTCAACCATCGGATCGGTCAATACTTCTAGTGTGTGTGACCTCCATAGGTTCTATTCTGACTGGTAGTGAGATATATTGTGATCTCTATCTCAATATCATTGAAAACTCCTTTCAATGGGTTGGAACGATTCCAACTCAACTCATTAGGGTTTATCGATCATCAAGATAATCCCTATGAGTCCCACCATCCACCAGTGACACCTAGCAGCATGTAGTGGCTACCCAGCAGAATGGAATGATGAACCTCTAGGTGCAGTTAACGTGTGATACAGTCCTACTATCGTGGATCCCTACAGGACGGAGGTCATGGACAACTCGTCAAACCCCATCGTCTGTCATATGTCAAGATTTATTCGACTTGAGTTCGATAGTGGAAAACTCTTTTTCCACTTTATATTACTGCCCTGGCCAAGGTCTTAGAACTCAGTCTAACAAATCACATAGGATCACTCCTCTTCTATCAAGGTCGATAGATTCCTTATAGGTGCATACCCTACTCCTACAGTGAACTTACTGCAGGCCAATCTACACTGCATGGACCCATATGGCTAGAGACCATGTATGTGTGCAGTCAAACTACAGTAACCTCACTGTGAGTAGCCGAAACACCGCAGGTCAAAGGACCAGTCACACTACTGCAACATCAAGCAAGTCACTGACGAGTGGATAGACATCCAAGTGACTTCTTGTCTTGGTCACGCTCAGTACCCTTGTTCTCTAACAAGCACCTGCACTATCACTTCAGTGTCCCTACACTGTGGACTCAAGTCTCGTCCATCCCAGAAGGAAAGTGATCTGTGCACTGATCGGATCGATCACCGTCCTCGTGATGATCCATTGATCAGGAGCATTTAGAAATTAATCACCAATGATACATGGCTCAAATTCTCAACTCTTGAGAATATGTATCATCATTCTTATTAATTCCTTGGACGATTCATAGACACATAAATAATATGAATGAAAAGATGCCTTTTATTTATTCAATAATAAATAGTCAAGTACAAAATTATGTCCCTAGAATCAACAATGTGTCAGCCAAATTGGCTTCTAGGGCATACATCTAACAGCTGCGGCTTGGTGAGCAGTGGCGGAGAAGCAAGAAGGCACCTAAGCTCTTCAAAAGCCTGCTGGCATTCCTCCGACCATAAAAGTCTTTCGGTCGCTTGAGGATCTTGAAGAATGGGAGGCACCGCTCGGCCGACCAGGAGACAAATCTCCCCAGAGCTGTGACCCTCCCAGTGAGCCGCTGTACCTCTTTGACCGTCTTCGGAGGCACAATCTCTTGTAGCGCTCGGATCTTCTCAGGGTTTGCTTCGATTCCCCGTTGGGTTACCACGAACCCAAGTAACTTGTCCGAGGTGACTCCGAAGGCGCACTTTGCAGGGTTGAGCTTCATTTGATATTTCCTAAGGGTGGAGAATGCTTCACTGAGGTCGGCTACATGGTCCTCCGCCGTCCGGCTTTTCACCAGCATGTCGTCCACATATACTTCCATGTTCGGGCCTATTTGGTCTTTAAATATTTGGCTGACCAGCCTTTGGTATGTTGCTCCGGCATTTTTCAACCCGAAAGGCATTACTTTGTAGCAATAGGTGCCCCTATCGGTTATGAAAGCCGTCTTCTCTTCGTCTTCTGGCGCCATTCGAATTTGATTATACCCCGAGAAGGCGTCCATGAAGGTCAGCAACTGGTGTCCCGAGGTGGAGTCGACGAGCTGGTCGATGTTGGAAAGCTGTCCTTTGGGCAAACTTTGTTCAAGTCGTGTGTAGTCCACGCACATGCGCCATTTCCCATTAGATTTCTTCACGAGGACCACGTTGGCGAGCCAGTCTGGATAGGAGACCTCCCGGATGAAGCCGGCGTCGAGAAGTTTGTCCACCTCCTCTGCCGCTGCCCGTTGTCGTTCCAGGGCGGAGCCCCGTTTCTTCTGCCGCATGGGTATGCAGGTCGGCTTCACTTGGAGCCAGTGGACCATGACCTCAGGATTAATTTCCGGCATGTCGGCGGGCGACCAGGCGAAGATGTCCAGGTTGGTCCAAAGGAACTCGATCAGGCGGTCCCTTTCAAGGGAGCTCAGACCGGAGCCGACCTGCACAGTTAGCTCTGGGCAGTTTTGTCTTAATGGAACTTGGGTAAGAAGCTCACCGGGCTCTACCCGTTCCTTGTAGAGGTCAGCCCGCACCTCCAGGGTTTCGATGGGCAGCGCCTGATTTGATGTTGGCGCCTCGGCGGTTTGCTCCTCTTGGCTTGGTGCTTTAGCCGGTTGCTTGGCTTTATAGGTTGCCATATAGCACCGCTTAGCTATCAGCTGGTCCACATGAACTTTGCCTACTCCTTGGTCGGTGGGGAACCGTACGAGCAAGTGGTAAGTCGAGACCACAGCTCGGAGGGCATTTAGCCCTGGTCGTCCGAGAATGGCGTTGTAGGCCAAAAGCAGGCGGACCACAAGAAAATCCGTTCTCACAGTGCGTTCTCAGGGAGCGAGGCCGACCGTGACAAGAAAGCCGACCTCACCCTCAACCGGGACGGAGTCCCGGTGAATCCGATCAGTGGAGCGTTCATCTCCGAAGCTGGCTTTCCGTCATCTCCATTTTTTGATAGGCATCGTAGTACAAAACATTCGCCGAGCTTCCATGATCAACTAGGACATGTTTTACATCAAACTTATTTACAATCATAGAGATGACTACAGCGTCATCATGAGGAGTCTCAACTCCTTCCATGTCCTTGTCTGAGAATGAGATGGCTTCGGAGGTGCACGGGCGCTTCGGAGGGGTCCTTCCCTCGCTTGGTTCTTCAGCCGAGTTTCCTCCCCAATGGTGTTGATGGTGCCGGCGATGGGTCTATTATCATTTGGACGTTCGGGCTGTGCGGCATTTTCCGCTGGTCTCCTTTCCTCGCACCGGTTCTGCACGAACCGGTTGAGTACCCCGCGGTGGATGAGCGCCTCGATCTCATCTCGGAGCTGGAAGCAATCCTCCGTGTCGTGGCCGCGGTCCCGGTGGAAACGGCAATACTTCCTAGGATTGCGCCAAGCTCCCGCGTCCCGCATTGGAGGTGGAGGTCGGAAATAGTCCCGACCTTCTATCTCCATAAGGACCTCTGCTCGGGGGCATTCAACGGGGTATAGCTCTCGTACCTCCTCGAGGACATCCGTGGTCGCGGTGGGGATCGCTGTCGAGGCGGGGACCTTGGCCGTGGCTGTCCCCGTTGTAGAGGTGGGCTCCTCAGTCGAGGCTGGTTATTTCGGCGGGGAATCGGCTTCTTGGGCGGCCGCGCTCTTCGCGGCACTTCTTCGGTTTCTTTGAAGCCTGCTCGGTCACGCCCTTTCTGGAGGCGATAGCCTCCTTGGCCTTCGCATACTTCCGAGCTCGGGCCAACATCTCATTGAAGTCGGCGGGGAAGCACTTCTCGATAGAGAAGAGAAATCTGTAAGAGCGAGCCCCGTCTTTACTGCCGACATGGCTATCGACTGGTCGAGCTCGCAGACCTCTCAGGTTGCAGCGGTGAAGCGGTCGAGATATTCTCTAAAGGATTCCCCGTCCTTTTGCTTGACATCCAGGAGGGAATCCGATGTTTGCCGCTGCGTCGGCTGGCAGCAAAGTTGGTGGTGAACTGCCTTCCGAGCTGCTCAAAGAAGGATACCGTGCTCGGCTTCAGTCCCGAGAACCAAAGCCGAGCCGTTCCCCGAAGAGTTGCGGAGAAGGCCTTGCAGAGCACAGCCTCCGAGGACCCTTGCAATGCCATGAAGGCTCTGTAACTTTCCAAATGATCGAGGGGGTCGGTAGTTCCATTGTAGGGCTCCACTTGAGGCATTTTGAACCTCAGTGGACCGGCTCGTCCTCGATCTGGCGGAAAAAGGGGACTTGGTGGTAAATTCGAAGTCGCCCTCTCGCCTTGCCTTCCTGCTATGAAGCGCCTCAATCTGGCGCTCGAGGTTCTCGACCTTCCTGTCGAGCTCTCCAGCCTGGGGGATTGCCACGGTAGTCTGCTCTGGCTCGTGGCGGTCCGGGGCCGACTCAGCTTCTGAAAACTGTGGCCTTTTGTCTATGCTCCTCCTCGGCAATTCTCTCCGAGGAGATGCCCAGGGGGCGTCTTGGCGACAGCATCACTCTTCATTGTTGGCCCTCGAGGAGCCATGGGGGTTTGGGCCCTGGGGCGCCGGTCCATCTGGAGGAAGCACTGGCTGGACTTGGGCCCGCGGAGGCGGCATGGGCAGGGCTTCCCCATGTTGCAGTCCTTGGATAGCGGCGGCCAGGGTATGAACATGCTGCACCAGGACATTGAACTGTTCTGGCTGGACTTGGGGAGCTGGATCAGCCGGAGATGGCGAGTTACGGAGAGAGTGTCCGGGGATTTGTGGGAGACGCCGGGAGGCGTTAGAGGCTCCTTTACTCCTCAACTTCATGGCCACGACTCGGGCCCTTCCTCTAGCGCCAACTGTTGCTGAAATTTGGACCCGCGACCGTCGGCTGAGGAGGAGGGGAGCTCCGGTGCTGGAATGGCGGGTGGCGGTCCGTCGGCGAGCGGCGTCCCCCGGGAGACCTGCAACAAGCCGGTGGCCGGGGTTTCCGGCACCGGCCCTCCGATGCTCAAGTCAGAGGGGGCAAATATGTGGAGAAAGAGTAATTTTTCGAGTTTTTGCCAGCCAACCCCCTCTCCGGGCATCGGGTTTCCTTTTTATAGGGGGATATAGATATACCTGCGATGTGACGGAGCGAACGGGTTACCGTATGATTGTATGTGTCGGATTAATGCACGATCGTGTGAATTAATGCCTTGCCGTAGGAGATCAAGTTGACGGTAATGAGTCGTCGTGGTTGATCGACGCGGCCGGGCGGATTTGCCGTGGAGGGCTTGAGATCCGTAAATGGCAGGAGCCATGCGTATTAATTATTGAGTGAGCCGGAGATCAGTAGAGGCCATGCGCATTAATTGTTGAGTGAGCCGGAGATCAGCAGAGGCCATGCGCATTAATTGTTGAGTGAGCCGGAGATCAGCAGAGGTCATGCACATTAATTGTTTAGTGCAATGGCAGGGTATGGTCCCTGATCGGACTGCAAGTGGATGTGATTGCAGTAGGTGGACGGTGCAGTTGGGAGACCAGGCTCTCAAGGTCGAGGATGTTAAGACCAAGTGTTTGGGCGGGGCGCTTCGGGGTTGAGCGCTTGGTCGGACTCCAGGTCTGGTTGCGGGCCTTAAGGCTTCGGGTCGGGCGCCTTCTGGTCGGGAGCACGTGCCGACCGCGTGCCCCCTATGTTTTGGAGTGACTGATTTTCCCCCAACAAGTTCCATGTGTCGAAGACACGGTCGATGGCGACCAAGTAATGGGGGTTTGGCTTCCTAACCCGCAGTAGCCTGGTGGACTTGGTGAGCTTATCAGCTTGGGTTGTTTTGGATGCATCAATCACCCTCTCTGGTGGCCAGCAGATTTATGTTAGCCAATGGAACCTTTTATCTGTTGGTGAGAGTTCCTAGTTTTAGTATTCCAATTGTATTTCAAAAAATTAAGGTTATAGTGAAGTTACTCTCTGCCTTGTTCCCTGTTCCTAATATTTAAGTTTTATTTTAGTGAAAAATTAAGATTATTTTCTCATTCACCGAAAATTAAGTGGACTGGGCTGTAATTCTCCAAATTACATCCAATTTTACTGTGGTACAATTTTGGTTTGCTGGGTGTGGAAAACAAGGGCTTTTCACTGAAGTGGGATGTAATTTATCATGTTCCTCTACATCTGATTGCCTTTGAAGGGACCTGCAATTTTTTTGCATGCATGATCTATTGTCATTTATAATGAATCTCATGGGACATTATCTTTAAAGAAAGTGTATCTCATCATCTATTATCATGAATGCTGAAATTAGAAGGTCCCAGATTAGCATTCGAAGTTTTGCAAATGACAATCTCCACACACAGGATGTAGGAATTTGATTAGAGCTGATCATGGGTTGGGCCTCGTGCCTAAACTTTATTTATTTTTAATCGAGTATGGGCCAAGCCTATGTAAAATTTGATATTTTTTATAAAAATTAAAAGCCACAAAATGAATCAAAGGGCAAAGGTAGACAGAGACACAGCAAAAATAGCTTGACATCAAGTCCAAACCTAAAACAAAGAGGCCTCTCATTTAACAATATAGTTTTTAAAAGCAATTAAACCAGACAAGATAACTTCCAGTAGAAAGTGGCGCGATTGATTCTGTATACGGCATCAGAGTTTTACAGAGAACATACAAGGCCATGCGAACTCGAAAGACCATCAACATATAAATCAAAATCAAGCACAAGTTCTTCTATCAGGACCTATCTGGGCCATGGCCTATCTCCGACGTGACCTCCCTCCTACGAGAAAGGTCCCTACCGGAAGATGAAGCACCACCTGACATTGCCGTACTCACCAAATAGAAGAAAATAAAGAAGCAGGAAGGGAAAGAAGGAAAAGAAAAACGACAGTCCTCCAAGCAAACGTGGGTAAGAGACCTACTATGGGTTTCACCGAAAATGCCGCCGATCGAAAGCAAGGGATCAAGGTGATCACCAGAAAACGCCTCGGAGCGCCGCGCGGGAAAACTAAGCAACGATTGGAAAAAGGGGAGAAGAAGGTGGAAGAAGAAGAAGACAATAGCTGCAGCGGCCAAATGAGAGCTTCTAGGGCCAGGCCAGGGTTTATATAGACCCCCCGACGGCTCAGATCGACAGAACCAATCGCGCTTCCCGTCTAGATCGCGCCACGTGTCGGCCTCGGAAACCGAAGCAGCGTATCAACTTGGATCGACACTTTAAAAGCAAAATCGAAGCGGCGTCTCGTCAGACACTGGAGCCTCATTATGAACCCGTGGCCCAAAACTGCCTCGAAAAGCGAAAGGCCGCCGCCTTGTGCTCTTATTAAAGACACCCCTGAAGCGCGCGAAACGGCGGAGCGACTTAAAGCCGTCTGATTCCACCGGCATGATGAAGATAGCTACTTCCTTCACCCGAGCTCGCAAACGGCTCAAATTCGGAAGTCGGTAGTTGGGGAAAAAATGGATTGCTCAAAACATGTGGATATATCGCCGGCACGTGATGGCGAGCGCGACGGCGGCAACCCTCAAGGTGCCCAACCTCAAGACGTCCGACCTCAAGGCGTCCGACCTCGAGACGCCTGACCTCGGCGCTCCCGACCTCAGAGCTCACAGCCTTACAGCCTTAATCTTAATTAAGCTGAGCCCGATCGACCTCAAGCCCAAAGGAGACCCAGTCAAAGGACGAAGCAGACCCCTTCCACTCCATCAAAAATCAAGTCCCTCTCCTTCTCATCCGGGGTCCAATTCCGCGATCTCCGCCCAGCGACTGTCAACGATTAAATGCGCACGATCTCAACGGACCTCCAGCCAGCCCAAAATCTTGGGCCATCCACGGCAACTCATTAATTCACACGATCGCGTCCAATCATGACGGTAACTCATTAATTTGCACAGTCACATCACAGGTAACCCATATACCCCTCTTATAAAAAGGGGACTTCTTCCTCCTGAGGAGAGAACTTTTTTTTTCTTTTACGAAACCTCTCTGCTGGCTCCACCAAAAAACCTCCTCTGACTTAAGCATCGGAGGGCCGGCTCCGAAACTCCCGGCCACCGGCTTCTTGCAGGTCCTCCGAGAAAACTGTCCACCGTTGCACCCCCTGCTGAAGCTCCTCCTCCTTGGTCCGCGCGTCATCCCCGGGTCCAGTTTCCAACAACACCTGGTTTTGAGACACCGAATAATTTTAAAATCAAAAATTTTAGCATTAGACCTCATGAAGCACACCAGACTAACAACGAATAATAGTACTTTTTGGAATCAACTCATGAAGAAAGACATTACATTTGCATAGAATGCAACTGAAAACAGCCCAGAAATGAAAGATCAAAGATCTTATGGAAGAGAAACTAAGGAGAAATCTTATCCTTGATCAAGGATGCCTGGCTTGGAAATCCTTCATGAAGCAACCAGCTTTTCAACTCCGGCCAACGGCATCGCGTTATATATCGAAGCCCGCATGCCGCCGACGGATCGGTGGCCCTTGAGCTGAACCATCCCTTCCTTGGCAGCCTCCTCGATGAACTTCTTGTCAAGCTCACTCCTCTGCAGCGTGAAGGGAACGTTCATCAGCGATCTCACCGATTTCTCCACCGGAGAGATATAAAACCCGCCGCTCCCGTCGATCGTATCGTAGATAATTCCGGCCTTCTCCGCATTCTTCTTCTCGAACTCTGCCAGTCCGCCCTGCTCCAGTAAATGCTCGTAACACCAGGCCGCACATATAGATCGCGAAGCACGGCGGCGTGTTGTAGAGCGAAGCGCTGTCGGCGTGGGTCTTGTAGTCGAGCATCACCGCGCGTGATCTCCTGGGCGCTGCCGATGAGATCTCGCCGCACGATAACGATGTGACCCCAGACGGGCCGACGTTCTTCTGCACCCCAGCGTAGATCGCGCCGAACTTGGAGACGTCGACGGGCTTCGAGCAGAAGTTGGAGGACATGTCCGCGACCAAGATCGAGTTTTTATTCGCCGGCGTCGGGTAATCCTTGAACTCGACGCCGTGGATGGTCTCGTTGGCGCAGATGTGGAGGTATTTGGCGTCAGGGTTCTGCGGGATCTGGTCGAAAGATGGGATCTTGGTGTACTTTTCGGGCTTGCCGGACCAGATGAGGTTGGGCTTGCAGAACTTCTGGGCTTCTTTGAAGGCCTTGTCACTCCAGGATCCGGTGACCAAGTAGTCGGCGGGGTCGGAGGTGGACGAGCAGAGGTTGAGGGGGACGGCTGCGAACTGTGTGGTGACGCCGCCCTGGAGGAAGAGGACGGCGAAGTCGTCGGGGACGGAGAGGAGGAGGCGGAGATCGGACTCGGCCTTCTGATGACGGAATCGAACTCCTTTCCACGGTGGCTCATCTCCATGATGCTTATGCCGGAGCCGCGGTAGTTGTAGAGCTCGGCCTGGGCCTTGAGGAGGACGGGCTCGGGAGTGTGGCGGGGCCTGGGGCGAAGTTGAACACGCCGCGGTCGCCGGGAGAGGCGGCGAGGATGAGGAGGGGGCGGAGGTGACGGCGGCGCAGGAGACCGGAGAATCGGGGGTTGGGGCGAAGGCGACGGGTTTGGGGGAGGGCGGAGGGGATTCTGGAGGAGGAAAGAGTTGGGGGCGGCGACGGCAGCGGCGGCGGCGGCCATTGGAGCCATTGGAGAAAAGAGGAGGAGAAACAGGGGAGGAGGCAAAAGTAAAAAAAAACAGAGAGGAGTTGGTGGGAGCAAAGGGGCAAAGGTGGGAAAGAATGGGCTGGTTCAGAGCTTGAAAGAGATCCAAGAGCTACTCAGTTGGTTATCAATGTCTTTCCAAATTGGAAAGAATTTCTTGGTGCATTTTTTGCCTGTCATCCACAACCTTCTCCTTAAACAATAGGCGCATTTAACCTGCCTCCACCAAGGATTACTTTAGCCCATAGCAAGCTTCCAAACCCATTTAGCTAGCAAAGCAAGATTCATCTAATCAATATTTTTTGATACCTAATCCTCCCTGTTCTTTGGACCTGGACACATTGTCCCAATTAATAAAATACTGAAAGCCGCCTACTGTCTCCCTGCTTTTCCAAATGATGGAGAATATATTTTTTCTCTCCATTTCTTACTGTTCTAAAATGGCAATATAGTAGCTTAACAAATTATAACCAATAAAAGGCTTCAAGCCAAGTTTTTATTGCATATTAAGCAATAAATTTTAGTAATAATCAAGCATATGGACATGAATATCATTAATTTAGCAACCATATATATGGTGTATGAAGAACTCTATACAAACCAAATCTTTTTATTTTATATATATATATTATATATATATATATAATAAACTTTTTCTTAATATTTTTATGAAATATTTTGCCATCTTTGACTGAATTGAAAGATAGTACATAGGTCCTTTCTAAATGGGCCCCTCCATTATAAAAAGATAGTTTCAACTCATGAAGCTTTTTGATGATGACTTAAATGCAATAGATAATAGAAACCAGCAGCCAGTAGCTTTAGCACTCCTCAAATGGTCCAATTCATTTTATTACCAAACACTATCACAAAATATTGAGAAAACCCTTTAATCCACTAATAAAAAAAATTAAGAAAAAAAACCTAGTGGAGCAAATGACCAAGCTTAGTGGCTAAACCAAAGGTGAGACAAAGAATGGCTTCCATCTTTTTTAGCTAAAAACTTCCTACTTTGTGGACATGTTACACAGTCATTCAGGTCAATTTGCTAGTGAATATATCAGTCATACTTATGAGCCAAATTGACCCGATTCTAGCTCCAAAATTTTCAACTTGAGCACAATTTTCATTTGCATCTAATATGCTTGGCCAAATAATTTCTCAGTAAAGTTAGGGTATGAGCTTTATTCAAGATAATAGGTTTACTCGCACCAAATTAGGAGCCTTTGGTCAGAATTGAGTTGTGTCAATTTGGAAGCCATAAACTAAATCATGCATATTTGGCTTGGATCAGGTTACTCAAGCTTTCATCGCAAAGTATTTGTGCACAAAAAAAATATTTCTTCCTCCTCAAGATCAAGTTTAAAAGCCTATTTAACATAATTCTTTTAAGTATTTCATTGACCCAAACTCCAATTAACGCAAGCTGACCCAGAACCCTAATCCATCCCTGTTTCATAAAATATGGAAATCTGTTATACAATGTCATAATTTAAAAAAGAAGGAAAAGGTCAGCACACCAGTGGAATTCCTGGTTTTGTGTTTAGTGGAAAGAGTGCAGCCTACCTGTTTGACCCTTTGGTCCCATGACAAGGAAAGCATGGTAGGTGGGATGACTTGATGGCAAAGCATGAGAGAGAGAGATTGTTTTTCTTTGCTTCTCATGTTCATTGAAATGTAAGCATATGTGCTTGCCTATATTGGACTGTAATTTTGGACTATTGTGTATAAATAGAGTGACACAAGAAATTGGCATGTGCTTGTGTTAGGTCCCAACCAGAGAAGAAGGAGCCGAATGGAAGAGCGAGAAAAATATATTCAATGGCTCTACCTTGGATGAGAGCAACCGATGCAAGAGCAAACAACTCTACTTTGGGTGAGAGCAACCCATGCAAGCCAACCCATCCCTTCTTTCCCACGCTCCGTCCTTACGGTCGTCCGTTCGCCGCTCCGAAGTTGGAAACGGTGGAACGGTGGCGAATGGCGGGGGCACCGGCGAGGTGAGGAGGCTGCCGGAGGAGCTGATGGCGGCGGCGGCGCGGCAGTGTCAGAGGCAGGTTCAATCCCGTTGCAGTCAGTAAGGGGAACAGTAAAATTAAAAAGATTTCCAGCTTCCACACTGTATGAATTATCTAATCCGTATATCAACCTTTTGATGTCCCACAAAATGTACACAGGTATAAAGTCTGCAGATGGTCCTCCAAATACATGGGTCTTTGCTCTGTAATTTGCTCTGTAGACCCCTTGGAAATTTTAGTCCCAGGCCAGAACGGGTCATGTCAAATATAAAGGGGAAGAAATCTGAAACCAAGAGATGGTTTTATTATATTTATAAAAATATTTTTAATATTTTATATATGGTCACTCGGATCGGATCGGGTCGGGTCGAAATTCAGTAAACTCGGATCCGACCCGAAAATAGAATGGATCCAATTTTAGAACCCGGCCCAGTCTCACGGGTCCTCCCAATTCGAATCCGAATCGGGTCATAGCTCAACCCAACTCATTTGCAGCCTTAGCTGCGGAACGAAGAGTTGAAGGCGTGGATGGCCTCCAGGACTTCGGTGAAGCATCCCTCCAATCTCATCTCCACGCCACGCAGCTCTCTCCTGTACAATGCCTCATCTCGGCTTCTAGGCGCTCGACCTTTTTGTTCGACATCTTCTGGCTTTGATACAACTATTAGATCCCAACTAGAGAAAAAGGAGCCGAACGGAAGAGAGAGGAAAATTATATTCAATGGCCCTACTTTGGGTGAAAGCAACTCAGGCAAAACAACAAATAACTCTATTTCGGGTGAGAGCAACCCATGCAAAACAGCAAACAAGCTCTACTTCGGGTGAGAGCAACTCTCCCCTCCTCTCACGCTCCTCGACCTCATTTATTCTCTCTGATAACTGATTAACGAAAAGATGGGATCACATCAGTGAACCGTTTTCCCCGCTTCTCACATCCCTGCGTCGAAGCCGTGTGCATGGCCCACCCACGTAGAACTCTCTTCCACTCCCAGCTTCGAACTGCCTTCCAGTTCCCTACCTTCGCAACGTATCCTTCAACGGAGTCCCGTCTTCCTCCCTCTCCCGGCTCCATTGCGGCGGACTCCAATTTTCCTCCGGCGACTCCATCATTGAGTTCCATGTGTCGAAGACATGGTCGATGGCAACCAAGTAACAAGGGTTTGGCTGTAGCCTGGTGGACTTGGTGAGCTTATCAGCTTGGGTTGTTTTTGGATGCATCCAATCCCCCTCTCTGCTGGCCAGCAGATTTATGTCAGCCAGTCAACCTTTTATTTGTTGGTGAGAGTTCCTAGTTTTAGTATTCCCATTGTATTTAGGAAAAAATTAAGATTATAGTGAAGTTACTCTCTGCCTTGTTCCCTGTTCCTAATATTTAAGTTTTATTTTTAGTGAAAAATTAAGATTATTTTCTCATTCACCGAAAATTAAGTGGACTGGGCTGTAATTCTTCAAATAACATCAATTTTACTGTGGTACAATTTTGGTTTGCTGGGTGTGGAAAACAAGGGCTTTTCACTGAAGTGAGATGTAATTTATCATGTTCCTCTACATCTGATTGCCTTTTTGAAGGGACCTGCAAATTTTTTGCGGGTATCATCTATAATCTATTTATCATTTATAATGAATCTCATGGGACATTATCTGTAAAAAAAAATGTATCTCATCATCTATTATCATGAATGCTGAAATTAGAAGGGCTGAGATTTAGTATTCGAAATTTTTGCTAATGACAATCTCCACACTCAAGATGTACGAATTTAATTAGAAGCTTATCAGGCAGACCTCGTGCCTAAACTTTATTCATTTTTAATCGAGCATGGGGCTGGGCCTATGTAAAATTTGACATTTTTTATGCCCCAACCTATGATCAGCTTTAAATTCGATATAACTTGCATGAGGATTCTTGACGAAGCCCAATAGACCATATCCTACGCGGCTTGATGTGAAGTACGGCTGGAAATGGGCTTGAAGTCAGGCCTTGAGCCAGGCCCTGAGACATTTAGGGTTGGACTTGGACCTAAATATAGGGTCCAAAGCCCGAGTTCAAACTTCTGGCTTGAAGATCGAGCTAGGAAACCGGCCTTATCCTAGCTCGATTTCATTATTATGATCTTTTGCCAGAAGTCTTTCGAGTCTGCATAAGCATTTTGGGCTAATTAGACCAAGAATTTTAGGTCAATCAGGCCAATTCATGTTGAGCTAAATCTTTCAGCTCGAATAGGTTTTCAGGTTAGGTTTGATAATAAACCTCCTTTCCCTTGATATGTTAGATAATGAAAAAAATATAGGGAAAAAGTTATATTTCTGGTCGACCGAGCAATCTAAGCTGCACCATATCATTTAGGCTTGCTTTGAAAGAGAAACAAGTAAAGTGCACGATATGAGGCTTGCTTTTATGTTATATAAATAGAACAATATTTAATTAAAATGACTGATCATGGCCATCCATTGCTCATTCTATATACTTAATGCTTTCTCTTTATGTTATAACACAAATACTTGATTTTAGCAGCAGATTGTTCACCTGCCTTTTTCTTGGGTGCAAGTGCATGCACAACAACCAAAATTACAAATGACTTCTTAGTCTAGCATAATTAATAGAAAGGAAGACTATGAATCACATTGAGATCAATACCATTCGTCCTGCCTATTCCTGTGTAGCATCATGAATGTTTTAATTTCCCCGAAAAATAACAACGTAGACATATTTGAAGTCAGCTAAGTCTATATGACTATTTCATTAGAGTTTGCTCAAATAAAATTTTCATTGCCTATGATATTTATGTACCTTGAATAGAAACACAAAATTATCACAGCCTATAATATTTACATATCATCAACTAATAAGTATAGTTTCTACTTTTATAAGTTATATGGGCCCATGATCTCAAAATAGTATTTAGTGTTTGAAAGCAGTAATTGCTTTTGCAGGCAATGATAATGCTGTTGAAAAATTCTAAGTAAAACAAATGCAGTTTTGCTATTTGAATGCATAAGCATTATTCAATTTTGCATGCATGTATGATTGTGTAAGAAATTGCAAGTAAAATAAAAAAATAGGGTGCAAACTTGAATCAATAAGCTGAACTAGTTCGTTGACGAAGTATAAGTAATCAAACCTTTTTTTTAAGTAGGATATTAGGTGCATATATATGAGAAAAAAGTTCTAATCGAAGGGGATGTGGGATCGAGATCCTATATTTTTATTTAACCACAAATATGTTCTAACCAAAATGTTTTCCATATAATTCAACCTCCTCTTCTGTCCCTATTCATTGTGGGACAAAGAAAACTTGGTGATTTCAAAATCTGAAGCTTTCTCCCTAAAGATCTAATTTTTTGGTGAAACATGAAACACCAGTAAATCAATCATAAGAAAAATTAATGAAAGATTAAGAAAAA
>NW_024069267.1:0-56155 GCF_009389715.1 Phoenix dactylifera
CATTGTCAGGCTGCACAGTTATGTCAGAATGGCTCTTTTACTCCTTCCAACGGCTATTTTTCAAAAATTAAAGCTCTGAAAAGTGGTTATAAATAAATTAGAGACAAGAATACAAAGACCAATCATGAGGATTCAAAGTTTACAACCACCAAAGAAGAGTTAGAGCCTTTTCAAAGAGAAAAGAGAAGTAATTGCGCCTACATTAATTTCAGAAGTATTCCTCACATTCAAGAGAAAAGAGAAGTAATTGCGCCTACATTAATTTCAGAAGTATTCCTCACATTCAAGGCTCAATTTATTGATCCTCAACCACGGTATATTAAGAAAGGATCCAGAAAAGAAGAAGCCATATCTTCCTTCAGCAAAAATCTATTTGAAAGCTTCTTCCTTTTTCATATTGCTTACATGGTTAAATCTGCCTTTTTAGAAGCTGCAACTCTGAAACACTTAAACTCTGATTTTGTTACTTGATTCAATTAGGAAATTGAATCAAGGGGATTGAGGTTTGTTGGTGAGCCAGTAAAAACCAACGTTGTAAGGTTGTAGTTTGCGAGCTAGGAAAAACCAATTGGGTTGGATTGTGAGCCCGGAAAAATAATCGGATTGGTTCTAGTCGGTGAGCTTGTGAAAATCGACCGAGTTCGTTGTGATCTCGTGAAAACAACAAGTTTGGTTGTGAGCTTGTAAAACAACCGATTGTAATTTGAGAATTATAGTGAACTTCCAAGTGAGACTTGGGGAGTGGACGTAGGAGCAGGGTTGGCTCCGAACCATTATAAAGTTTGTTGTGTTTGTGTTGTGGTTCCTTGAGTATTTCTTCTCTATTGCTTTCTTTATAGTTTGGCTAATCTCTTTAGATTAAAATTAAGAAAGCTTTCATAATCACATTGTTGAAAAAAAAAACTTAAATGCGCACGCGGCCAAAATCTTGGGCCGCGTGCGCGTTTGAGAAAAAGGTAACGCCCAGCGGGCGTTACGCATTTGAAAACGGACGCGTTTGAAAACGCGTCCGCAAAAGACCAAATTGCCCCTGTAAAAACCCTATTTAAACCCCTTGATTTCATCTCTTTGTAGCACGAAAAATTTGAGAAAAATAGTGGAAAAATTCTGAAAAAATTCTTCTCCCTCTTAGCCACTTCGAAATTTTGTTTTTTACAATTTTATTCGTTTATTTAGTTCTTTTTCATTCCGTTCTTTGCTGGATCTGCAAGTCCGATCGGGTGTCCTTGACTTCTTCCGAGACGTGCCGAAGAAGAAGTTGTAGGGTCGTCTATCTCGGAGAAAGGATTGCGGATGACCCGTACGTGGGAGCAAATACTTCTTTGGGACAGCGTCTACGCGCTTCGACCTGCCTTCATCAGGCTACTTTCTTCTACTTTTATTTTTAATTTAATATTATAGATTTGTAGGGATTTGAAAATTCTATAGATATAAATTATTAAATGCATAGATTTATTTTGTGCTAGAATAGTTTATTTTGCATTGAAATAGAATTATTTGGATGCCGAATATATGCATGTATATTATTCCTTTAAGATTTTTTTTAATTGAATTAATAGATTTATTGTTTATTTATATGAGATTATTGCTAACAATCCAAAGAAGTATTTTTTATTTTTGTTAGTAATATATAATTAATTAAATTCTTTATTACAATTGTGGCATATTAGATTTTAATTGCAATAATTGTTTTGCTAGCACATCATTAATAAATTATTCTAAAGAGTTAATAATTTGGTTAACCTCCAAGAGGTTTATTATACCTCCATTTGGACTCCTCAAGGAGTAATTTCCAGATCCCATTCAAACGGGAAATTCGGAAATTGGTTGATACATAATAATTAATCTATTGAATTGACTTATTAGATCTCAATCTTTTAATTCATTGAATTGACATCTTAATTACAATAATTGATTTGCTACAAAATTAGTAATTAATTATTCTAATAAGTAAATAAATCAATTATAATATATATTCATTGAATTGATAAATTAGATTTTAATTACAATAATTGTTTGCTAGAATTAAATTTAGTAATCAATTGTTACTAATTTCGGTGAATGTCAAATGAAAAATTCAAAAATTAGTTAATTCGTTTAAATTTGCATTTAGGTTATGTCTAAATATTGATTTGTGTGATTTCTGAGTGATTATATCCACTAACTAATAGTGTCTAAGAAAGCTTGTTCAAAAAGGCATACGTTGCCTAAGAAAGTGCTGGTACTTAAGTGAGCCTAGTGCTCCACCAGCCGATCTTGAAGCTGATCTGGCTATTATTTTTTTTGGATATATCAATTAGACATCCAAAGTTCAATATAAATATTAGTGCAATCTTTTGAACATAGATTTTTTGCCTTCAATCAGGTTTCTGTCTCTATTCTGTAACCCTGATCCTATGGCTCAAAACTAGTGACCACCTTTAGTGCCAAACCTGAAAAATTTGATGGCCATAACTTTAGGAGGTGGCAGAACCAAATGCGGTTCTGGCTCACGACATTAGGTTAATCTCACGCCATAGTTGAAAGTACTACCGAAGTTGATAATGGGTCCAACCCAACTACTCTTCCAACACTGAACATTCTGCCTCTACTGGACACCCCTCTAGGAACCTGATGAGATAGATTATCATTGTATCCATAGAATCTAGGTGCTCTTTCTGAGAGGCTGTATGATATCTATTACATAGCCAAGAGTGCCAAAGAACTCTGGGACACCTAGATAGCAAATATGGTCTTGATGATGCTGGGGTAAAGAGGTTCAAGGCCTCCGATTTCAATAAGTTTAGGATAGTGGATCAAAGCCTATGAATGACCAAATTCATGAATTTGAAACCCTGATCCACCAGCTTAGGGCTAATGGAACCAATTTGGATGAATCATTCCAGGTAGCCTGTCTGATAGATAAACTACCTACTTTCTGGTCTGATTTTGCCAAGACCCTGAGCCATACCCAAGGAGTTCTCACCCTAACCCAAGTCTTAAACTCTATTAGGATTGAAGAGCAGCATAGGCTCAGAAATAATACCTCTACTGGACCCAAAATAATGCATATAATGTAGAGGCTCCTCCTAAGAAAAATTAGAACCGACCCTTCCGTAAGAATTTCAAGAAGAAACCCTACAACCCTAGAAACCCTAACCACCACTACAATGGGAAGCCTATTCAATCCCATGAGCAGAAGAAGAAGAAAGAGGAAGGTGGTGCTCGTTTCTGTTATGTGTGTGGTCGGACCAACCATTTGTCTCCCCAGTGCTTCTATAAGAAAACTGCACCTCTTCAATCTAAGAAGAAGGGTCCACACATATCCAGTGCTCAAGTCAACATGGTGACTTCCGGCGCTGGCTCCTCTGAGACAGCTTTTAGGTCTGTTTCCTTCACTCCTGAAGTTAACATGACTTTACAAGCACTTGATTGGTGGATTGATACCGGAGTTGGTATTCATATTTGTTCGGATCACTCCTGGTTTTCTTCTTACCAGATCTCAAGTGGAGGAGCTGTGATCATGGCAAACAGCTCGGAGGCGCGTGTGTTAGGAGTAGGACATGTGGACTTAAAGCTTACATCTGGAAAAGTCCTGTCCCTGCACGGCGTCCAACATGTTCCAGTTGTTAGGAGAAATCTCATTAGTGGTTCCTTGCTTGTCCAGCAAGGCTTTCCTCTTGTTTTTGAGTCCAATAAGGTTGTAATTTCTCATGGTGTAATGTTTATTGGAAAAGGACTCCTTAGTGAAGGATTGTTCAAGTTGAATGTAATAGCTCCTTTAATAAATGAAAATCATTTGATTATGAATATAGAACCCCCTTCTATTTGGCATGGTAGATTAGGTTATGTAAATTATAATTCAATTAAGCAACTTATGAACCTAAATCTAATACCAAAAAGTGATCTTAAGAACCATGAGAAATGTCAAATTTGTGTAGAAGCTAAACTCCCTAGGAAGCCTTTTAAATCCGTTAATAGGGATTCAGATCTATTAGAGTTGATCCATAGTGATGTTTGTGACTCTGGTAGAACTTCTAGAGGAGGTAACAAATATTTTGTGACATTCATAGATGATCTATCCAAATTCTGTTATATCTATCTAATTAAAACCAAGGATGAGGTGCTCAGCAAATTTAAAATATTTAAGATCGAAGCTAAGAACCAACAAGAAAAGAAAATTAAAATTCTGAGATCAGATCGGGGAGGTGAATATACATCCAATGATATAACTCAATTTTGTGAAGATCATGGAATCATTCATGAAGTGACTGCACCCTATTCTCCCCAATCAAATGGAGTGGCAGAAAGGAAGAATAGGACTTTAATGGATATGGTGAACTCCATGCTTATAAGCTCAGGAATGCCAGAAATTTGTGGGGGGAAGCTCTTGTTTCAGCCTGTTATATCCTTAATAGGATTCCCTCTAAAAATAATGATCTAACCCCATATGAAGTTTGGAAACATAGAAAACCTAATCTTAGCTATTTAAAAGTGTGGGGGTGCTTGGCAAAAGTAAAAATACCTGATTTTAAGAGAAAGAAAATAGGGCCTAAAACAGTGGATGCCATATTCATAGGTTATGCAGCCAATAGTAATGCTAATAGATTTCTGGTGATAAGTTCATAAGTAAATGATATTAGTAACAACACTATCATAGAAGCCAGAGATGCAACATATTTTGAAAACACATTTCCACTTAAGACTAGAGTAGATAGCGGTATAGCTAGTAACTCTAGTAGAATAAGGACAAGAGAAATAGAAGTAGAAGCAGAACCTAGGAGGAGTAAAAGATCCAGAGTAGAGAAAACATTTGGAGATGATTTTTATACCTTCCTAATAGAAGACTCTCCAACTACCTTTGAGGATGCAATGAAATCTTTGGATTCACCTTTTTGGAGAGAAGCTATGGACAATGAGATGCAATCAATTATCCAAAACCATACTTGGGAATTGACTGATCTTCCTCCTGGTTGTAAATCAATAGGATGCAAATGGATCTTTAAGAAGAAACTTAGGCCTGATGGCTCTGTAGATAAATTTAAGGCTAGATTAGTTGCCGAGGGTTTTACTCAGAGACCTGGTGTAGATTTCTTTGATGTTTATGCACCTGTAGCTAGGATTACTACTATTAGGGTCCTTATAGCATTAGCCTCCATTCATAAATTAGTAATTCATCAGATGGATGTTAAGACAGCTTTTCTAAATGGAGACTTAAATGAAGAAATTTATATGGACCAGCCAGAGGGATTTAAAATCCCAGGCCAAGAAAATAAAGTTTGCAGACTAGTCAGATCTCTTTATGGTCTTAAACAAGCACCCAAGCAATGGCACTTAAAATTTGATGAAACCATACTGACATTTGGATTTGAAATCAATAGTACGGATGAATGTGTATACCACAAGAGAGTTGGACACAAATTTGTGATCTTGTGCCTCTATGTAGATGATATACTGATCTTTGGGACAGATCTTCAGATAATTGATGAAGTAAAACAATTTTTAAGTCATAAGTTTGATATGAAAGACTTGGGGCAAGCTGACTTAATTTTAAATACCAAAATAATTAGAAGTGCAAATAGTATTGAGTTATCCCAAAGTCATTATGTTGATAAGATACTCAATAAATTTAATTATTCCGATTGTCAGCCTGTCTCTACTCCATTTGATCCCTGTACTCATCTTAAGAAGAACTTAGGAACTCCTGTCCTTCAAAGCCTATATGCTCAAATCATAGGCTCACTAGAATTCCTAACTAACTACACTAGGCCAGACATAGCATATGCTGTAAATACACTTAGCAGATACTGTTAATCCAAATAGAGATCACTGGACAGCATTAGAAAATATCCTTAGGTATCTTAAGGGTACTAAGTCCTATAGTTTGCACTTTAGTGGATTTTCAGCTGTTCTAGAAGGCTATAGTGATGCCAACTGGATCAGCGACACCTTAGATGTTAAATCCACCACAGGATATGTCTTTCTTCTAGGAGGAGCTGCTGTGTCTTGGAAATCTACCAAACAAACTTTGATATCTAGGAGTACCATGGAGTCTGAACTGATAGCTTTAGATACTACTAGCATTGAGGCTGAGTGGCTTAGAGATCTACTAATAGATCTTCCAGTAGATGAGTCACATTTACCACCTGTCTCCTTACATTGTGACTGTAAATCTGCAATAGATAAGTGCAACCAAGAAAATGCCAATGTAAAAATGAACAGGCACTTAAAAGTGCGTCATAAATCATTAAGATATAAATTGAAAAATAATGTTATTGCCTTGAATTTTGTTAAGTCAGAAAATAACTTGGCTGATCAGCTTACTAAAGGCTTGTCTAGAACAGTAGTTCTAGAGTCGTCGAGGGGGATGGGGCTTAGCCCATAAAGATAGATCACCACGGTGGGAACCCAACCTTAAAAGGTTCAATAGGTAGAAACAAACCGGAGTGTGACTAAGAGGAGCACTATTTCATATTTTTCTCATCCCTATGGCGCTAGTGCTCATAAAAGCAAGCGGTAGGATGAGTTCGTTTGTATAACTCTTAATGAGTCTGAGACCCAAGTGACAGGAGCTTCCTTGCTAGCTTTCTTATTAGGACTCACCTATATGTGCAGTCGTGAGGCCGCGATTATGGAAAATGGGCGATTTCCTAAAAAGCACATGATAGATATCTGCGCATGGCCATAACAGCGCAACCCGCTTAGAACCCAGATCGGGCTATATTATGTGTGCTGTTGATTTAATCTGAGCCATGGACCGAGGTTCAAGGTTAAGACCACCTTAGCTCCACAGATGTAATCAATTATCACTAAGTGAAGGTTCAAACCGAAAGGTACCTATACCTATTACATAATATAAGATATCCAGCATTTTATTTTGATTTTAAAATTATTTAAGTTTTTTGTTGAAAAAAAAACCTTAAATGCGCACGCGGCCAAAATCTCAGGCCGCGTGCGCGTTTGAGAAAAAAGGTAACGCCCAGCGGGCGTTACGCATTTGAAAATGGACGCGTTTGAAAACGCGTCCGCAAAAGACCAAATTGCCCCTGTAAAAACCCCTATTTAAACCCCTTGATTTCATCTCTTTGTTAGCACGAAAAATTTGAGAAAAATAGTGGAAAAATTTTGGAAAAATTCTTCTCCCTCTTAGCCACTTCGAAATTTTGTTTTTACATTTTTTATTCAGTTTATTTAGTTCTTTTCATTCCGTGCTTTGCTGGATCTGCAAGTCCGATCGGGTTCGCTTTGACTTCTTCCGAGACGTGCCGAAGAAGAAGTTGTAGGGTCGTCAAATCTCCGAGAAGGATTGCCGGGTGACCCGTACGTGGGGGCAAATACTTCTTTGGGACAGCGTCTACGCGCTTCGACCTGCCTTCAATCAGGCTACTTTCTTCTACTTTTATTTTTAATTTAATATTAGTAGATTTGTAGGATTTGAAATTCTATAATATAAATTTATTAAATGCATAGATTTATTTTGTGCTAGAATAGATTTATTTTGCATTGAAATAGAATTATTTGGATGCCGAATAATATGCATGTATATTATTCTCTTTAAGATTTTCCTTTAATTGAATTAATAGATTTATTGTTTATTTATATGATTTATTGCTAACACACATTAGACAATCTAAAAAGAAACTAAAGTTTTATTTAAAACCCAATTCACCCCTCCCTTCTTGGGTTGTCTACTGGGCAACACTCCTTTTCCACCAGCTCCACCACTAGCTTCACCTCCCTCACTATCCTTCACCTTTTCCCCTTTGCTCTCCTCATGGATCCCTCCTCTCCCTCATGGATCCCTTCTCTCCTTCAGTGCCCTCTGCCTCTTCCACTCTATCTTCTGAATTGCCTTCTTGGATCACTCTTCTTTGCCATCGAAATCCTAGGTGATGGCCTCCTCCACCAGCTTCGCCATCGGCTATGCCTCCCCCACTCTCCTTCACTATATGCACTTTGCTCGACTTCATGAAATCCTCCTCTCCTTCAATGTGCATCACCTCCTTACTCTCCCTTCTCCACCACCTTTGTGGATCCCACTCTCCTTGAAATTTTGAGAATATGCATTTATATGGCGGAAGAATATCAAGTGCTCGTGAATGAGCATTGGAAAAATGAAGATATATGATTCACCAAAGATGGACAAGCATCTACATCACCACTTCCTTCTAGTAGATCACATTCGCACTCTATGTCAATCTTATACGAAACTAAGATAGTATGAAAGGAGTGTTCTTAGCTACATGAACGAATTTTTCAAACTCTCTACATTATTATGCTCGCATGAAGATGAAAGAACTTGTATAGCCCATTATCTCAAAGGTTTATAGGTTTTGAACTATGAAGAGATTGCCAATAACATCATGTCACATGTGAATGATGGCTATTGTAGGGCATAGCAAATGGAAAGAAGAGGATCCCTTGAAGCATGTAAGATAATATATGCTACTCTTCCTCCTCCAAGGACACAACAACTGCCCAATTTAGCACATCTAGGAGAACACCACCCACCCAACTATCACGTCGTGGTCTCAATCCAGGCCAGTTCTCACAAATCATGCCATTTGACTTACATACTCTACAGTCATGCTACACTTTTGGAGATCCAGGACACCATGATTTTGAGTATCCTCACCAACGCCCATAGTTGAAGTCCACCTCACTGATGTAGATAATGCACAAGATGGAAAATAAATTATCGGGTTACCTCCGCACGCGTTGCGATGATCGCAGCGGAAAGACGCGCGCGGGGTCGTTCATCTCATGAACGTCCCGAAGAGCGTAGATTTTAAAAAAAATTCTGAGTTCTCTAACTCAGAAGATCATGAAATCTGAAGGAAAGAATTAAAATTAATTATTTGATTATTTTTCAGATCTACAAAACTTGTAAAGATCAAATCTTCACCTTATACGGGTAGATGAACGCCACAAACTGATGATCGTGGATTTGTTGGAAGGTTCGCTTGAAGCCGCACACGCGTTCGGCCTCTACAGATATCCACACGAAGATCTTGCTCGATCAAGGTCGTGATCTCACCGGGATGCTAGCTCCCTTGCAGAGATCTCTCTTTGATGGTTGGAACTCCTCCAAGCAATCAACTCTTGATTGCTTTCAAGAGGAGAAAGAAGGAGAAGGAAGAAACACTTTCTTCCTTTTCTTTTCATGGAAGAAGAAGAATGGAAGAGAGGAACACCTTCCTCTCTATGTTTTCTTCCATGCGGCTAATGACGAGGAGGAAGAAGGAGAACCATGCTTGCTGCCCCCTTTCTTTGGCCCTTACGGATGGAAGAAGGAAGAAGGAGAGAGGCCGCCATCATGAAAAGAAGAGTCTCAATCCCAAGCGGGGCTGGCCCCCTTTTTATTTCTTTTCATCTAGATGCCCTAGGCGTGGCCTCCTCTTTAAAATTAGGAGGAGCCACGCCCCAACCGGATCTCGCGTCCCGGACACCCGGGACGTGGATACCGGGAGCACGCCCCACTTGATCAAATCAAGTGGGGTGTGGGGCCTCCTTTGATTGGATACTGAAATCTTCCTTAGGTGAATCCAATCCTTATTCATATTAGTCCTAATCTAATTAGGACCCAATTGAATCATGACTCAATTGAACTCTTCAATCCTAATCTAATTAGGAGTCATCTTCATCTATTAGATTAATAATTAATTAGAACTCTAGAAGTCCTAATATAATTAGGACTCATATAATTTTAGTTCTAATCCAATTAGGACTTTAGGAATCCTACCCTAAGTAGGACTCTAATAATTTGAAGTCCTAATCCAATTAGAACTCTAGATGTCCTACTTCAAGTAGGACTCTTAAACCTTATCATATAAGATCGAGCCCAATTAATTAAGTCCAATTGATTCAATCAAATTACAATCTAATTGCAATTAATTCTTTCTTCAACTTATTAACTCTTAGTGGGTTAAATTAATTATCAATCAAATTGACAATTATAAACTATTGTGATTCCAAATCACAATCCAACCATTAGATCAATCAGATCCTCCATTGTGTATGACCCCATAGGTTCTATTCTATCTAGTAGTGAGATATATTGTGATTCCTATCACAATATCATTGAAACTCTTTTCAACGGATTGAAACAATTCCAACTCTTCTCATTCGGGTTCACTGATCACCAAATGAATGCCTTTGAGTCTCACCATCCACCAGTGACACCTAGCAGCATATAGTAGCAACCCAGCAGAATGGAATGATGAACCTCTAGGTGTAGTTAGCGTATTGTTGCCCAGATAGACAACCCAAGAGGGGGGGGTGAATTGGGTTTTAAAAACAATTTGGATAATTTAAAACGTTATGGATGATTAATTAAAAACTATGCCAAGTTATTTAATTAATTACTATGTGCTGTGAGCAATATGAAATGAGAAGAGGAAGAGACAATCAATCACAAACACAAGTTTTATAGTGGTTCGGAGCTATCCCTTGCTCCTACGTCCACTCCCCAAGTTTCTCTTGGGAATACACTATAACCCCCTTGGATTACAGCCGGTTGTTTTGCAAGCTCACAACCAAACTTGTTGTTTTACGAGCTAACAACGAACTCGGTCGGTTTTCCCAGGCTCACCGACTAGAACCAACCCCGATTGTTTTCCCGGGCTCACAATCAAACCCTTTCACACGTTGGTTTTAAAACTGGCTCACCAACTAACCTTTATCCCCTTGATTCAATCCCCCGATTGAACCAAGTAAATACACGTAGTAGAAAGAAAACAGAAAATAAGCTTCTCAAAAGCAGGTATGAAACAATATATTCAAGGATGAGTTTAGAAGCCCTCAAACGCTTTTAAGCTTAAGTAGAGGAATGGCTTCTTGACTCTGGTCTCCTCTTGGATGAGTGATCGACTTGAATGTAGGAGGAGGAAGCTTTGAATGCTGGGGAGAAGTTGGTGGCGCAGTAAATGCTGATCTCCCCTTTTTCTCGTTGAAGAGCACTTGCAAAGCTTGAAGACTTGAATGCTTGGAGTGGAATGTATGTTCTCTATTTTGCTACAGTCTTCTGTGGCTATTTAAGCCAACCCCCACGGAAACTAGCCGTTACTTCCACTTTTTCTGGCCGTTCTGCACACTCTGCGCAGCCTGACAATGTGACCGTTGGTGGGTTGGAGTCGACTCGCGCGATCAGGAGTCGACTCGGCTGTAGCGGGAGTCGACTCAAGCTTTTCAGGAGTCGACTCGGCAACTGTTCCAAGTTTGAATTAAAGTTGCCGTCACGACTGGGAGTCGACTCGTCTTGGCCCGGAGTCGACTCGCCAACTTCTGGCGCTGACCTGGCAATTTTGGAGTCGGCTTTTCCTCTGTAGACCGTGGATACAAATTTGAATTTTGCCCTCTCGAGTCGACTCGACTGTCCTGGGAGTCGACTCGAATCTCAGAGCCCGAACTCCCGATTCTCTGTCTTTTGGCTCATCCAGTCTTGGAGTCGACTCGAACTTCCTTGGAGTCGACTCGGCTCTCAGTTTCCGAAAGTTGGTCTTCTGCCTTTTGACGTGAAGCTTGTCTTGGTGTCGACTCGAGCTGTCTGGGAGTCGACTCGAATCTCAGTGGCAGTAACATGGTTTTCTCTGTTGATGGTCGCACAATCTTGGAGTCGACTCGCGTAATGCGGGAGTCGACTCGAATCTCAGAGTCCATAAAACACTCTCTGACTTTTTCTTTGTGCACCGGTGGGAGTCGACTCGCGTTCCACTGGAGTCGACTCGAATCTCAGAGTCCATAAAATACTCTCTGACTCTTTCTTTGTGTACCGCTGGGAGTCGACTCGCGTTCCACTGGAGTCGACTCGAATCTCAGATCTGAAAGACTGCTCTTCTATCCTTCTGTCTGTTTTCAGTCGGAGTCGACTCATACTGATTAGGAGTCGACTCGAGCTCGTGCCAGTGACCTTGATACGCTTGGAGTCGACTCGTGAAACTCGGGAGTCGACTCGAGTCTCAGACATTGGTTCAGCAGACTTCTTAACTTATCCAAAATACTGTAAACCATGTCTAGAAACACTTGAGCAGGATTTTCACTGAAACACTCAATTGAATTCATTAGTAATCACACGATATACTCAAATGCTTTGAGCTCATCAAAATCAAACGGGGTTTTAATCAGTCACTCCACAATCTCCCCCTTTTTGATGATGACAAAACTTTGAGTATACGTAAAATGAATTGCTCAATAAATAATGAAATAAAATTCACAAGTGAATTCAAATGTCTGAAAATTTAATTTATCCAAGTTTGAAAGGTGTGAAACATTTAAATTTCGGAGTTAAAGCTCCCCCTTTCATTTGGAATTATATAAGCCTCCATATTATGCAATCAATTGTTTGGCTTATATGTTATCAATGATTTATCTTGATTAAAATTCAGATTCTCCCCCTCAACATATGCATTCAACTAGTTTTAGTTTTCTGAATTTCCTTTTAATGCTTTGAAATTTTTGAACTGAATTTTTTGTTTTTAGAGGGAAAATCTGTCAATTTGTTCTTGAGTACGATTAAGCTAATCTCCGAATATCCCTTGAATAGATTCTGGAGATTACTCCATTAGGAGCCCCAAAAGAGAGATAATGAGCCTCGAGGTACCGAATCCACTTAGAACAAATTTGTGTGTGTTTTTAAGAGTTCTTTTACATATTTTAACCATATTTCTCCCCTTATTACATATTTTATACATATTTCTCCCCCTTTTTGTCATCATATCAAAAAGGAGGTAATCACACACACAATCAATGGCACAAATGGCACAATCAAACATCAAATGGCACAGTCAATTGGCACAGAAATAAAGATAAGATGTCTACTCATTGTATTGATATGAAGGTGAATACATTTGAGCATACTATAAGTAAGGCAAAAACAATACAAAAGAAGATAAAACACAACTCAAAATCATCTATGTCCTCCTCGAGGATGTAGCTCCCCCTCTCGAGGATGTAGCTCCTCCTCTCGAGGATGTAGCTCCTCCTCTCGAGGATGCGTCTCCTCCTCTGGAGGATGTGGCTCCTCCTCCCAATCTGCTCCGCTCCATGAGGAGGGCGACTGCCTCTGTGACATGGCTAAGCTGTGTGATGATAGACGAGGTGGCTCTGCTGTGCATAGTGGAGAGCTCAGTCACCGACGTCTGAAGCCCAGTCACTGAGGTCTGAAGTGCGTCCAGCTTGCCGACAATCACATTCGACAAGCGCTCGGCCCCCTCGGTAGTGGTGTGCATGTCACGGCCTATCTCCTCTCGAAACTGTCGAGTGGTGCTCTTGATCTCCCTCATGTTGCGGAACTGGGCCTGCATCAAATCCCTGATATTATATATCTCTTCCCGCACTTTAGCCGTCATGTCTGTCACGGCTGTCAAGGATGGCACCAATGCGGAGGATGGAGTGGGTGCAGGAGTGGGTGCAGGAGTGGCAGCTGGCACGGAACCTCGGAGCTCCCGGAGCAGCTCGTCCCTCAAATCTCGGACGATCTCCTGCCGCAGCTCTCGGAGCTGCTCTGGATCAATACGGACCTCCATAGATGGTGGAGCTGAGGAGGAAGGTCCGGCAGAGGTGGTAGGAGCAGGAGGAGTGGATGGAAGGTCTGGATGATGTGGAGAGTCTGGGTAATCAGAGTCTGGCTCAGGACTGGGTGATGGTCTGGTGGTCTGAGCAGTGAGAGTGGACTTCCTAACCCAGATCCCGTCTTTCTTCCGAAATTCCATCCTGTGCATGGTCCCCGTACCCAAGCGATCAGTCCATCGCAAGGCACGAGAGGGTTCCCTCTCAGGAATGGAAATTTCGTACTGCCTAAACAGGAGAGTGAATATCATCCCGTATGGGAGGGAGAGCCTAGGTCTATCTAAAGGCTCACACATATACCTATAAATCAGCTTGGGGAAGTTGACCGGGGTGTCCTGAAGAATGTAAGACATAATAGCTAGGTCCCTCTCATTCACAAAATCAAATCTTCCTGTCTTAGGGAAGATGGACCTGGATAGAATGCTCAAGAGGATTCTCACTTCAATAGGAAGTGAGCTAGCAGATACCTCATCTAGGGGGGACTGAGGTGGCTGCCCTAAGACGATCGTAAGGGCCTCAAATCTATCCTCAGGATGTGCAGGAGCTACCCCTACCAGTGGGAGGTGGAGGATATGGGCAACGAGATCCTCCGTGACACGTAATGGGACACCTAATACCGTGCCCTCAATACCTCCATCTCCCCGATGGACGGTACTATAGAACTCTTGAACTAGGCCAGGATAGGTGGGAAGGTCCAAGGTGAGGAAGTACTCTAGACCCTGGGCTCTAAGCCTATCGCCTATGGTGAACCCTTCCCGGGAGAGGAAGTCAAAATCGACATACCTCCCGGTGGAGACGGCCTTCCCGGCCAATGGCCTAACATGAACCTCCCTAGGCGGGGAACGATCCGGAGGTGGTTGCCTCGCGGGATCATGCCGCGCCTTGGAGCGCCGCTCGGGAACGGCCGCGGGACGGGACCTCTTCCTAACGACGGCCTTACGAGGCATCTTGACCTAAACGGGAATAAAAATACCTTGAGGACGATGAAGGACGGACAGAGGAAGCTCGGGACGGACCGGAAATGACCTAGGAACGGATGGAAACTCAATGTCCGGCGAAGAATCGACGGGAAAAAGGCTTGGAGACGATCGGGGATGACCTAGGAGTCGGCTCTAGGGCTTTGTGAACAGTGGCGGCTTGAGGAAAAGTGTTTGCGAAACGACAAACCTAGGGTTAAAAAGTCGGATCCCGACTGCGAGTCGACTCCCCTGAGTCGCGAGTCGACTCGACCTCGAGTCGACTCCAGAATATGCGCGAGTCGACTCCCCTTTTGCTGCCAGCTTTGCGAGTCGACTCCCGCAAATGCGCGAGTCGACTCCCCCTTAGGAGCCGGCTCTGAAACTTACTCGAGTCGTCTCTAACCTTGGCACGCACTTAAAACTCTTGCTATAATCGCGCCAAATGAGGGAAAATCACCTAATTAAGGACTGATATGATGATCATTGAATAGAAACTCTCTTTTAACCTCATTCTCATCATCAAAATCAATTAATCTAGTGGTAACTCCCACTAGGATGGATCAATCACTCCTAATCCCCTTCTAAGCACACTAAATCTCTCTTCACTTAGGGGTTTTGTGAAAATATCTGCTAATTGATTATCAGTACACACAAAGTGGAGTGACACATCACCATTCAATACATGATCTCTTATGAAGTGATGTCTTATCTCAATGTGTTTAGTTCTTGAGTGTTGAATTGGATTTTTAGTTAGATTTATGGCACTTGTGTTATCACAATTAATGGGGATTTCATCTTGTTTAATGCCATAATCTTCTAATTGTTGTTTAATCCATAAGATTTGAGCACAACAACTCCCGGCTGCAACATATTCAGCTTCTGCAGTGGATAATGCAACCGAGTTTTGTTTCTTGCTAAACCATGAGATTAGGTTTTCTCCTAGAAATTGACAAGACCCGCTGGTACTTTTTCTATCAAGTTTACATCCAGCGAAGTCTGAATCTGTGTACCCTATTAAGTTTAGGCTAGATTCTTTAGAGTACCACAGTCCTATGTTCTTAGTTCCTATTAAGTATTTAAAGATTCTTTTAACTGCAGCTAGGTGTGATTCTTTAGGATTAGCCTGATATCTAGCACACATGCACACACTAAACATAATATCAGGTCTACTTGCAGTAAGATACAGTAAAGAACCTATCATACCTCTATAAAGTTTTTGATCGACGGATTTACCTGATTCATCTTGGTCTAACTTACATGATGAGCTCATGGGGGTGCTGATTGATTTGTTTCCCTCCATATCAAACTTCTTGAGCATCTCCTTGATATATTTTACTTGATTGATGAAGATGCCTTCTTCAGATTGTTTGATTTGAAGCCCGAGGAAGTAGTTCAGTTCTCCCATCATGCTCATTTCAAACTCACTCTGCATCAAATCAGCAAATTCTTCGCAGAGGCGATTGTTAGTGGCACCGAAAATGATATCATCAACATAAATCTGTACTAACAACATATCCTTATTTTGTCTTTTCAGAAATAATGTTGTGTCTACATTTCCCCTAGAGAATTCATGTTCTAATAGGAATTTACTAAGTCTCTCATACCATGCTCTAGGTGCTTGTTTTAACCCATAAAGTGCTTTGTTTAGTTTATACACATGATTAGGGTATTGATGATTTTCGAAACCAGGAGGTTGTTCTACATACACCTCCTCATTAATATACCCATTTAAAAATGCACTCTTTACATCCATTTGAAATAGTTTGAAATCTTTAGAGCATGCATATGCTAATAATAGTCTAATAGCCTCAAGTCTAGCTACGGGAGCAAAGGTTTCATCAAAGTCTATACCTTCTTCTTGATTATAACCCTTTGCTACTAGTCTAGCCTTATTCCGTATAACAATTCCATTTTCATCTAGCTTATTTTTATATATCCATTTTGTACCAATAATTGGATATTCAGAAGGTCTCTCTACTAGATCCCACACTTTGTTTCTAGTAAATTGGTTTAGTTCTTCTTGCATTGCATTTATCCAATTTACATCATTTTCGGCTTCTTCTATATGTTTGGGCTCAAAGTGTGAAACAAAGGCTAGATGATTATTCATATTCCTAAGGGATGCTCTAGTCCTAACCGGTTGTGATGGATCATCTAGAATTAGTTCCTTAGGATGCCCGTGAGCATACCTCCAAGCTTTAGTTAGCCCATGATCCACTATAGGCTCTTGGTTTGATGATTCTCCTTCAATCAACTTTTGATTATCATCTCGTAATCCCATCTCATCTATCTTTTCTTCAAGTATTTCAATATCATCATCAAAATTAACCTTCTTACTAGATGAGATGTCACTAGAGTCATCAAAAACAACATGTATGGATTCTTCTATAACTAGAGTTCTTTTATTAAAGATTCTATAGGCTTTACTAGTTGTAGAATAACCTAGGAATATTCCTTCATCAGATTTAGGGTCAAATTTCCCTAGATTATCTTTCCCATTATTATGTACAAAACACCTACATCCAAAAACATGAAAATAGTTAACCTTTGGTTTTCTGTTTTTCCACAGTTCATATGGTGTTTTCTTTATGATGGGTCTTAATAGAACTCTATTTAATATATGGCAAGAAGTATTAATGGCTTCTCCCCAAAAATACTTAGGGAGGTTACTTTCACATAACATCGTTCTAGCCATTTCCTCTAGTGTTCTATTTTTCCTTTCAACAACTCCATTTTGCTGTGGTGTCCTAGGTGCTGAGAAATTATGGGTTATCCCCTTTTTGCTACAAAATTCATCAAATAATTGATTTTCGAATTCGGTACCATGGTCACTTCTAATAGCTATAACTGAGGATTCTCTAGCATTTGTTACTTCCTTGTGGAACTTCTTAAACATAGAAAATGCTTGATCCTTATGCGCTAGAAACATGACCCATGTGTACCTAGAGTAATCATCTACTATAACTAGACCATATTTATTTCCACCTAGGCTTGTTGTTCTAGTAGGACCAAATAAGTCCATATGTAATAATTCTAGAGGCCTAGAGGTAGAGACACATTTTATGGATTTAAAAGAATTCCTAGATTGTTTGCCAAATTGACATGCTTCACAGATTTTGTTCTTTTCAAATTTTAATTTTGGCAAACCTATCACGGAGTCTCTTTTAACTAGTTTAGTTATTGTGTCCATGCTTGCATGACCTAACTTACGGTGCCATAACCAACTAGCATCATTTTCTTTGGTTTCATTTACAACTAGACATTGGTTATGTTTTGCAAGATCTTCTAGGTCTACAACATATACATTTCCACGTCTAATCCCTTTAAAGACCAAACTATTATCATTAGGATTTGTTACAATACATAGTGATGGTTTAAACATAACATCATATCCTTTATCACATAATTGACTAATGCTTAACAAGTTATGTTTAAGACCATCAACATATCTAACATTATCTATAAAAGTAGAAGGGGTGATTTGAACTTTACCAATGCCAATGATGTGACCTTGGTTGTTGTCTCCAAACGTCACAACACCTCCCTTCTTAGCTTCAAGGGTGAAAAATTGGTCTTTATCACCCGTCATGTGCCTTGAGCAGCCACTATCCAAATACCAGCAATTTTTGTTGACCTTGGCTGCAAGACACTCCTACACAAGCAAATCATGTCATCTTAGGTACCCAAGTTTTCTTGGGTCCTTCATGGTTAGTCAAGTTGGTTCCTTTTGGAACCCATACCCTTTTAATTTTTCTTTTAGTTTTCCTTTTCCTATAGTCACATGTATTTGCTTTATGTCCTATATTTCCACAACAGAAACAGGTGATTTTCTTAGTTTTTGTTTCCCCAGCTTTAACAAAGAAATTACTAAGAAGTTTTTGCTTATTCCTTGGTTTGTACCCTAAGCCTGCTTTATTAAATACTGCACGTTGACTATTTAGTATCATGTTTAACTTTTCTGAACTATATGTAAATTTTTCAACTAAGGGTTTGTATTTGTTAAGTTCTTTAGTTAATGTTTGATTTTCTGTTTTTAAATCATTTAGTTCTTTTGTTAGATCCTTGTTTAAGACTTGTTTATGGTTTGAAAGTTCCTTAGTTAGTTTTTCATTATCTTTAGTTAAGGTGTTAGTCTTCTTAATTAAAAGTTGATTGCTTGTCTTAAGTTCTAGATTTTCTTTGGTAAGATTATCTTTATCCTTAATTAATGAATCATGCTTATGAATATAAGTTTGATTAGTTACTTTTAGTTCTCTGTTTTTAACATTTATATTCTTATACTCAATCATTAATTCATTGAACGCATCATAAAGTTCATCAAAAGAAAAATCAGGATGCGTATCGGAAGTTACCTCGTCTTCGTTGGCCATGAAGCAGAAATTGGCCTTTTCTTCTTGTTCCTCGTCAGAAGAGGAGGATGATGAGTCGGAGTCGGATAGTGTAGTGACAAGAGCTTTCTTCTTCTTGTACTTACTCCCCTTCTTCAGTAAGGGGCATTCAGCTCTTATGTGACCCGGCTTCTTGCACTCGTAACATCCAATCCCCTCGTTTTCTCTTTCCTTACCTTTGTCCTTCCGGTAGAAATTTGAGGGCCCTCTCCTTTGATGATAGGACTTCTTGTGGTTGATGAATTTCTTGAATTTGCGCACAAGAAGAGCCTCACCACCATCTTCCTCATCTTCTTCTTCTTCACTGCTGCTGCTGCAAGATAAGTCCTTGTTAGAAGAAGTAGATTTTAAAGCTATTACCTTTTTCTTATGGGAAGACTCTTCCTCGTGTTGTTTCATGGTGAGTTCGTGAGTCATCAGGGATCCAAGGAGCTCCTCAAGTGGAAGCTTGTTCAAGTCTTTAGCTTCTTGGATCGCTGTCACTTTAGCTTCCCACAACCTCGGTAGACATCGAAGGATTTTCCTGACAAGCTCACTGTTAGTATAGTTCTTGCCAAGGCTTTTTAGGCCATTGACAATATCAGTAAACCTAGTGAACATGGATGTGATAGTTTCATTTGAATCCATTTTAAATAGTTCATATTTATGAACCAAGATGTTTATTTTGGATTCCTTGACTTGATTCGTGCCCTCATGGGTCACTTCAAGTCTGTCCCAAATTTCTTTTGCTGAATTACAAGTTGAAATCCTATTGAATTCATTACGGTCTAAGGCACAATAGAAGACATTCATTGCTTTAGAGTTTAATTGTGCCTTCCTCATGTCATGTTCATCCCAATCCGTTTCTAGTTTGGGTACATTGACACCATCTATATATATGGATGGGATGTATGGGCCATTTACAACAATGGTCCACATCTCATAGTCTTGGGCTTGGATGAATATTTTCATCCTAGCCTTCCAGTATGAGTAGTCGGATCCATTGAAGAAAGGGGGTCTTTGGGTGGACTGACCCTCAATGTGAGAAGATCCAAATGGGGTTGTCATTTTGATCTTTTAACTCTTGAGTGGAAGAGTTTTTGGCTCTGATACCACCTGTTGCCCAGATAGACAACCCAAGAGGGGGGGGTGAATTGGGTTTTAAAACAATTTGGATAATTTAAAACGTTATGGATGATTAATTAAAAACTATGCCAAGTTATTTAATTAATTACTATGTGCTGTGAGCAATATGAAATGAGAAGAGGAAGAGACAATCAATCACAAACACAAGTTTTATAGTGGTTCGGAGCTATCCCTTGCTCCTACGTCCACTCCCCAAGTTTCTCTTGGGAATACACTATAACCCCCTTGGATTACAGCCGGTTGTTTTGCAAGCTCACAACCAAACTTGTTGTTTTACGAGCTAACAACGAACTCGGTCGGTTTTCCCAGGCTCACCGACTAGAACCAACCCCGATTGTTTTCCCGGGCTCACAATCAAACCCTTTCACACGTTGGTTTTAAAACTGGCTCACCAACTAACCTTTATCCCCTTGATTCAATCCCCCGATTGAACCAAGTAAATACACGTAGTAGAAAGAAAACAGAAAATAAGCTTCTCAAAAGCAGGTATGAAACAATATATTCAAGGATGAGTTTAGAAGCCCTCAAACGCTTTTAAGCTTAAGTAGAGGAATGGCTTCTTGACTCTGGTCTCCTCTTGGATGAGTGATCGACTTGAATGTAGGAGGAGGAAGCTTTGAATGCTGGGGAGAAGTTGGTGGCGCAGTAAATGCTGATCTCCCCTTTTTCTCGTTGAAGAGCACTTGCAAAGCTTGAAGACTTGAATGCTTGGAGTGGAATGTATGTTCTCTATTTTGCTACAGTCTTCTGTGGCTATTTAAGCCAACCCCCACGGAAACTAGCCGTTACTCCACTTTTTCTGGCCGTTCTGCACACTCTGCGCAGCCTGACAATGTGACCGTTGGTGGGTTGGAGTCGACTCGCGCGATCAGGAGTCGACTCGGCTGTAGCGGGAGTCGACTCAAGCTTTTCAGGAGTCGACTCGGCAACTGTTCCAAGTTTGAATTAAAGTTGCCGTCACGACTGGGAGTCGACTCGTCTTGGCCCGGAGTCGACTCGCCAACTTCTGGCGCTGACCTGGCAATTTTGGAGTCGGCTTTTCCTCTGTAGACCGTGGATACAAATTTGAATTTTGCCCTCTCGAGTCGACTCGACTGTCCTGGGAGTCGACTCGAATCTCAGAGCCCGAACTCCCGATTCTCTGTCTTTTGGCTCATCCAGTCTTGGAGTCGACTCGAACTTCCTTGGAGTCGACTCGGCTCTCAGTTTCCGAAAGTTGGTCTTCTGCCTTTTGACGTGAAGCTTGTCTTGGTGTCGACTCGAGCTGTCTGGGAGTCGACTCGAATCTCAGTGGCAGTAACATGGTTTTCTCTGTTGATGGTCGCACAATCTTGGAGTCGACTCGCGTAATGCGGGAGTCGACTCGAATCTCAGAGTCCATAAAACACTCTCTGACTTTTTCTTTGTGCACCGGTGGGAGTCGACTCGCGTTCCACTGGAGTCGACTCGAATCTCAGAGTCCATAAAATACTCTCTGACTTTTTCTTTGTGTACCGGTGGGAGTCGACTCGCGTTCCACTGGAGTCGACTCGAATCTCAGATCTGAAAGACTGCTCTTCTATCCTTCTGTCTGTTTTCAGTCGGAGTCGACTCATACTGATTAGGAGTCGACTCGAGCTCGTGCCAGTGACCTTGATACGCTTGGAGTCGACTCGTGAAACTCGGGAGTCGACTCGAGTCTCAGACATTGGTTCAGCAGACTTCTTAACTTATCCAAAATACTGTAAACCATGTCTAGAAACACTTGAGCAGGATTTTCACTGAAACACTCAATTGAATTCATTAGTAATCACACGATATACTCAAATGCTTTGAGCTCATCAAAATCAAACGGGGTTTTAATCAGTCACTCCACACGTATTATACAGTCCGTCTATCATGCATCCTGACAGGATGGAGGTCATGGATAACTCGTCAAATTCCATCATCTATCATATGTAAAATTTATTCGACTCTAGTTCGAGATTGGAAAACTCTTTTTTCAAAAACTACCTTGGCCAAGAATTTACGAACTCAATCTCATAAATTACATAGGATCTCTCCTAATCTATCAAGGTCAATAGATTCCATCTAGATTCACCCCTACTCCTACAATGAACCTACTGCAGCCAATCTGCACCACAAGGATCCAAATGGATAGGGCCCATATGTATGTGCTTGTCAAACTATAGCAACCTCACTGTGAATAGCCGAGGCATCGTAGGTCAAAGGACCAGTCATACAACTGCAGCATCAAGTAAGTCACTGATGAATGAATAGACATCCAATTGACAACTTGCTTTGGTCACGCTCAGCACCCTTGTTCTCTAACAAGCACTTGCACATCACTCTAGTGTCCCCATACTGTGGACTCAAGACTCATCCATCTAACTAAGTGATCTGTGCACTAATCTCAGTGGATCGATCACCATCCCTCGTGATGGATCCATCGATCAGGAGCAAGTCAGGAATTAATCACCAATGACATATGCCTCAAATTCTCAACTCTTGAGAATATGCGTCATCATCTTATTAATTTTTTGGACGATTCATGGACACATAATAATATGAATGAAAAGAATGCCCATCCTAATAAATTCATTATTAGGTTAAGTACAAATTTATGTCTCAGAACAAAATAATGCGTCAGCCAAATTGGCTTTTAGGGCATACTTCTAATAATCTCCCACTTACACTAAAGCCAATCAGCCATAAATCTAAGCCCCATCTTCTCAAGATGTGCTTCAATTTTCTGCTGACTTAGCTGCTTAGTGAATGGTTCTACCACGTTGACTGTGGACTCTACTCTCTGTACCTCTACTTATTTTTTTTAAGGTAGCCGCGTATCAGGTTAAACCATCGCTCTGTGTGCTTAGAGTTCTGGTGAGACCTTGGCTAGTGCTATGCTGTCATTGTTATCGCAGTATAGTATTATAGCATCTGATGATATTGCACCTAATTCTGCAATAAACTTCTTGATCCAGAAGGTTTCCACTGCACCCTTAGAGCGGCGATACATTCAGTTTCCAAGGTAGAATCTGTAATGATCGGTTGTTTGGAACTCTTCCAAATTGCCGAATACTATTGCACATATTATGATGTAGACTTTCTATCATCAATATGTGTGTATCCTTCTACTTTTAATTCTGATCTTCTCCTAAAGACCAAGAACATGTCTTCAGTTCTTCTCAAGTACTTAAGACTGTTCTTCACAGCTATTCAGTGCTCGTGGCCTGGATTTGACTGATATATGCTCGTGACACTCATAGCATGTGCTATATCAAGTCGTGTATATAGCATGGTATACATGAGACTCCCTATAGCCGAAGCATAAGAGATCTTGCTCATCCGCTGAATCTCTTCAAATGTGTTGGGGCACATCTTCTTGGAGAGATTTATCCCATGCTAAGGGGTAATAATCCTCTTTTAGAGATTTCCATGTCGAACCTCTTCAGCACTTCCTCTATGTACATATTCTGTGATAGGACAAGCATCCTCTTAGATCTAGCTCTATATACCTTAATTTTCAAAATATAGGATGCTTTTATAAGATCTTTCATGGAGAATTTCTTAGACAACCATACCTTGATCTTAGTTAGCATAGGAATATCATTCCCAACAAGAAGGATATCATCCACGTACAATACGAGAAATACAATAGCCCTCCCACTAACCTTCTTATAAACACATGGTTCCTCTTCATCCTTGATGAAATCAAACGATTTGATTACATCATTGAAACGAGTTTTCCAACTCTGAGATGCTTGCTTTAGTCCATAGATGGACATTTGCGGTTCACAGACCTTGTGATCACCATCACAATATCATGATATGCTGCAACAGCAAGCAATATTCGAATGGACTTCAGCATGGCTACAGGTGAAAAAGTATCCTGATAGTCAATGCTTTCGCACTGACTACAATCTTTCGCCACTTGCCTTGCCTTATATGTACCTTGCCATCCGAACTTAATTTCTTCTTGTAGATCCATTTACACCTAATAGGTACTATACCTTGAGGTGGATCTACTAAGGTCCAGACTTGGTTAGAATGCATGTAGTCCATCTCTGACTTTATTGCTTCCAGCCATCTCTCGGAATCGATGTCTAACATTGCCTCGTTGTAGGTATTGGGATCCGTACCTTGATTCCTATCTTCCATGAGGAACATTTCCTCTACATCCTCTATAAGCATACCTAAGTACCTTTTAGGAGGACGGAAGATCATACTAGATCTACGAGGTGGAGGAGGTACTGCATGTACTAGCTCGATATGAATAGGTTCTATAGGCACAATGGCTCGTTGCTCTTCAGAGACTTTCTCTTCGAGCTCAATTATGCTCTCACTGCCTCTATCAAGGAAAAAACTATTTTTCATGAAGATAGCATGTCGGCCCACAAACACTTTGTGATTTTGTGGGACGAAAAATCGTATCCTAATGACTCTTAAGGATATCCATTAAAACGAGCACTAATTATCATATCCTCTAACTTGTCCGCCTATTGTCACTTAAGATAACCAAGATTCGAATTCTTACCATACCATATCTCTCATATAGTGTGGTAGGTACGGACTTCAGAGAAACTCTATTCAATAAGTAAATAGCTAAAAATAGGGTATCTCTCTAAAAAAATAAGGGTAAATCAGTGAAGCTTATCATTGATCTGACCATATCCAATAGGGTCCGATTTCTTCTCTCTGACACCCCATTGAGTTAAGATGTACCAGGAGGGGTCCATTATGAAACTATACCATTCTTCTTGAGATAACCACGGAACTCTCCATTAAGGTGTTTACCTCCTCGATCCGATCGAAGAACCTTAATGAGTTTTTCTATTTATTTTTCTACTTCATATCTAAACTTTTTGAACTTTTCAAAAGCTTCAGATTTGTGTCTCATACACATATCCATACCGTGAGTAATCATCGGTAAATGAAGTAAAAATTATGACCCCTAGCTTGCACATCGAATGGGCCACACACATCAGTGTGTACTAGGGTAAGTATTTCAGTGGATCTCTTCCCATGTCCTACAAAGGGTAATTTGGTCATCTTTCCTTGAAGGCAGGATTCACAAATCGGATATGACTCGGAAGTCAATGAGCCAGAAGCCCATGTTTCTCCAATTTGTTTATTCTGTCTTCTCCTATATGGCCAAGCCTGAGGTGCCATAAATACTTTAGATTTATCTCATCTCTAGATCTTTTGGATCCTATGATACTCACTATTTGCTCAAATAATTTTACAGATACATCCAAATGTAAGTGATAGAGACTGTCAACCATAAATCACGTGGAACCAATTTATTTCTCAAATAAATGGAACAGCAGTCTTATAAAAATCTTCTTGTGCTAAATAGGATACAGAAATCAAATTTTTGCTAGCAGTAGGTAACAATTCCTAAGTATCCTGAGCATATCTGACATACCTTCTTAAGGTATGTTACCCTTTCTTGCTTTTTATGCTTTCCATGTATGTAGGATAGTTCCTCTTCCAATGGCAGTCCATAATGCAATGGAAACATTTTCCCTTGTAATCGGCCTTTTTCTTGGAACTTTCTTACTTGGCCTTTTCTTGGTCTTCCACTTCGTCGCAGGCTTCTTCTTCTTCCAGGTAGACTCTCTCTTGGAAGTAGAAGCCAACTCGACAGCGAGGACTATGCTCCTTGAACTCTTCAAGGTCCCTAAGGTAGTTACCAATTTATTTAACAATTTTGTTTTAGTGCATACAGTCTTATTCATATGATAGTTTACTATAAACTGTTCATATGAAGCTGGAAGGGATTGCGGGATTAAATCTGTTACGGGGGAACTTAGCCACCATGCCCCACGTGACCGGCACGCGCGGCCAGGAAGACTACGGCTGCCCCTTGATCCAGCAATCCGACCTCGGGTCGGATATCTTCGGCTCCGCAGCCCGACCCCGAGTCGGCTGCCCCTTGGTCCAGCAATCCGACCCCGGGTCGGATATCTTCGGCTCTGCAGCCCGACCCCGGGTCGGCTGCCCCTTGATCCAGCAATCCGACCTCGGGTCGGATATCTTCGGCTCCACAGCCCGACCCCGAGTCGGGTGCCCCTTGATCCAGCAATCCGACCTCGGGTCGGATATCTTCAACTCCGCAGCCCGACCCCGAGTCGGGTGCCCCTTGATCCAGCAATCCGACCCCAAGTCGGCAATCTCTTGACAACAACAGACTGTTCCCCTGAGGCACGCCGCGGCCCCCTGCTCCACTACTCCCTGCAACGGCCGTATCCGGCGCTGCCCCACGATCCCCTGTAACAGCCGTACAAAGCGGAGCTCCACTACGCCCTGCCATGGCCGTACCCAGCGCTGCCCCACGATGCCCTGTAACGACCATGTCAGTGGCAACCCCATCGTGCCACATGATGACCAATCCCCAAAAAAACCCCCCAGCCTGATATATATGCGGCTGGAGGGGAAGGAGAGGGTAAGCAAGATTTTTCAGAGTATTATCTTACCTGCTACCTCTTCTTCTCCTTCGATCTCCCCTAACTTGATCGTCGGAGGGCCCCCACTACCCCGGTGGTGGTGCGAGGCTTGCTTGCAGGTCTCCCGGCGGAAGGCGGAGCGCAACCGAAGTAATTCCAAGGGAACCCCATTCACACCGCTGTGCCAATCGTTCTCGGTTTGGACCCCCAGCAACAGTTGGCGCTAGAGGAAGGGCACCGGATCTCAGAGCGATCGTAATGGCACGGCGAGGTGGTCGTGGAGCTTCCAATGCTCCCGGTCGCGGGGCCTCTCGCGCCTCTGGCCGGGAGGCCGCTGCATCTCCAACACACTCTCAGCAACACTCCACCGCCCCACCGCCCATTCAGACGGTCGAAGCCGCCCAGTTCGACCAGCTAACCCAGCAGGTTCGCACCCTCGCGGAGGCGGTGCAGAATCTGCAGGGTGCGATGTCCCGGGCACCGCAGCGGGCTCAGGAGCCGCCGCTGCCTGAGCGTTCGCCTGTCCTCCTCAACCCGCGCTCCTTCCTCTCCCATGGGGAGGAGCGCCGGCGCGAGGAGGATTCTCGAGCACGCTCCATTCTGCCGGGACCTTCCCACCGGAGCTGTGCGGGGTACGAGAGGCGGGCCCGGGCGCGTTCCCAGACCCCCCAGTCCTCGAGGAACCCGCGCTCCCAGTCGGTCCCCCTCTCGCCGCTCCTTGTCTCCCACCCACCGGTCGCGCTCCCTGGACCGGCGGGTGGACGATCTCCACCGACAACTCCAGGTCCTGAAGGGCCATTCCAAAGATCCCTTCGCCGACTTAGAGATCTCCTCCCAGCCGGCGCTTGCCTCGAGGATCCTGCGGACCCCGAATCCACCGGGGTTCAAAATGCCGGCGATCGAGCCCTATGACGGGGCGGCGGACCCGCGGGATCACGTCGAGAGTTTCAGGACCCTTATGCTCCTCCACGGAGCATCAGATCCCCTTCTCTGCAAGGCTTTCCCGGCAACCCTCCGTGGCCCGGCGAGGGCGTGGTTCGCCGGGCTGGAGGCTGACTCAATCCGGTCCTTCGACCAGTTCACCCGCCTCTTCATCACTCATTTCGCCGTCAGTAGCCGGCGGCGACTGGTCTCCGACTCCCTCTTTGATGTCCGGCAAAACGAGGGAGAAAGCCTGCGGGATTATCTTACCCGCTTCAACAGGGCTACGCTGGAGGTCCGGAACCTGAGTCAGGAGGTAGCTCTTTCAGCCCTGAAGCGTGGCTTCCGGAAGGGCAGACTCACCTTCTCCCTGGACAAACGCCTGCCGCGGAGCTTCCCAGAGCTGTTATCCCGGGCGAACCAGTATGCGGACGCCGAGGAGGCGGCCGCCCACCGGAGCAAGGAGGCCGTCGAGATCCCTCCAAAGCTTGGGAAGAAAAGGCGGAAAGAGGCACGCCAGAGGAGGAGCCCGACGCCCCAGCGTCGGCACAGAAGCCCGTCGCCGGCGAAGAACCACGGCGCCCCACGCCCTCGTTCTCCGCCCCGACGTTTCAACCGGTACACCCTCTCCTGACTCCCCGGGCCCAGATCCTTATGGAGATCAAGGGGCGGGAGGACCTCCCGGCCCCGAGAAAGATGCGGAGGATACCTGGGAAGAGGCCCTCCCGGGCGTACTGTGAGTACCACCGAGACCACGGCCACGACACAGAGGACTGCTTCCAGCTTCGGGACGAGATCGAGGCTCTCATCCGTCGGGGGCGTCTCGGTCGATATGTGAGCGACCGACGTCCCCCCGCAGACCCGCGTCCGGCCGACCCGGCTCCTCCGGAGCCTCGGGAGCAGAATCGACCCGTTGCGGGCGTGATCCACACTATCACTGGGGGCTGCCCCCGGCCCATGAGGAACGCAGGGGGCTCGACGGAGGCGTCAGGGGCGGCCGTCGCAAAGAGGCAGAGGGTCGGCAATGTAATCACCTTTTGTGATGAGGATGTAAAGGGGGTTCAGACCCCCCACGATGACGCCATGGTGATCTCCCTCACTATGGCAAACTATGATGTAAGGCGTGTTCTTGTGGATAGTGGAAGCTCAGCTGATATCTTGTTTTACGAGGCCTTCCAAAAGATGGGCTTGTCCAGACAATTGTTGCACAAAATATCCACCCCCCTCATAGGATTCACCGGTGACGCTGTCCCGGCGGAAGGTGTCGTTGAGCTGCCTGTGACTGCGGGCGTCGCACCCGCAGAAGCCACGGTGCGACTCGGGTTCTTGGTCGTCCGTGTTCCCTCGGCCTACAACGCTATCCTCGGACGACCCCGGACTGAACGCCCTTCGCGCGGTGGTCTCTACGTACCACTTGCTCATGCGGTTCCCCACGGTGGTCGGGATCGGGGAGGTCCGAGGCGACCAACCGACCGCACGGCAATGTTTCCTAGCGACCCTCAAAGGAAAGAAGCCCGCAGAAGCCCTAAGCGTCGAGTCCCTTGATGCCAGAGACGAGGTGGCCTTGCGGCAGGGGGAGCCGGCCGAGGGTGTGGTCGAAGTTCCCCTCGAGGAAGGCCGCCGGGACCGGGTGGTCCGGGTCGGCGCCAATCTCGACCTGGGAGCTCGGGCCCGGTTGGTGGAATTCCTCCGAGCCAATGCCGATGTATTTGCCTGGTCGGCGGCCGATGTACCTGGGATCGACCCGGAGGTCATTTCTCACGCCCTCAATGTCGACCCGACCCACCGGCCAGTGAAGCAGAAGAAGAGACACTGTGCCCCGGATCGGATCCGGGTGGTCGACCAGGAGGTAGACAAACTCTTGGAGGCAGGATTCATAAGGGAGGTGAGTTACCCCGAGTGGCTGGCAAATGTTGTACTTGTCCGAAAGGCGAGCAGGAAGTGGAGGATGTGCGTCGACTATACCGACCTGAACAAGGCGTGCCCTAAGGATAGCTTTCCGCTTCCGCGGATAGACCAACTGGTCGACGCGACTTCCGGATATCAGCTGCTGTCTTTCATGGACGCCTTCTCCGGTTACAACCAGATAATGATGGCCCCACAGGACGAGGAGAAAACTGCCTTTATAACAGACCGGGGGCTGTACTGCTACAAGGTAATGCCCTTCGGTCTGAAGAACGCTGGCGCCACTTACCAGCGCCTTGTCAACAAAATCTTCAAAGAGCAAATCGGCCGGAACATGGAGGTGTACGTGGACGATATGCTGGTGAAGAGCCGCCAGGCAGACCAGCACATCGTGGATCTGGAGGAGACTTTCACCACCTTGCGGAAGTTTCGCATGAAGCTGAACCCAGCGAGGTGCGCCTTTGGCGCTTCGGCCGGGAGGTTCCTCGGTTTCATTGTCAACCAGCGGGGTATCGAAGCCAACCCGGACAAAATCAAGGCTATCCAAGGTATGTCCCCTCCGACCAAAGTGAAGAAGGTTCAGGAGCTCGCTGGAAGGGTCGCCGCGCTCGGACGATTTGTGGCAAAATCGGCCGAACGCTGCCAACCATTCTTCAAGGTGTTAAAACGCCCGAAAGACTTCCTCTGGACGGCCGAATGTCAAGCAGCGTTCGACCAGCTCAAGGAATACCTGGCGTCTCCTCTCCTGCTATCCAAGCCGCAGGAAGGGGAGATGCTCTACCTCTATCTGGCGGTCTCCCCAACCGCGGTCAGTGCGGTGCTGGTTCGGGAAGAGGCAAAGCTCCAGAAGCCTGTGTACTACATCAGCCGGGTCCTACGGGACGCCGAGACGCGGTATACGAAGGCTGAAAAGATCGCCTTCGCGCTGCTGACCGCGACCAGGAGGCTCCGCCCCTATTTCCATGCCCATTCTGTCACCCTCTTAACTGATCAACCGTTACGACAGATCCTCAGCAACCCGAGAATGCGAGACGGCTGGTGAAGTGGGCAGTAGAACTCGGTGAGTTCGACATCCGCTACCGCCTCGACCCGCCATCAAGGCCCAGGTGCTCGCGGACTTCCTCGCTGAGTGCACGGTGCAGGAGGCGGAACCTAGACCGCCGGAAATGCCCAGCCTCGACCTCCCGACCTGGACGCTTCACATCGATGGGTCGTCGAACCCCGAGGGTGGAGGGGCCGGGCTGGTCCTTACCAGTCCTGATGGAGTGATAGCCGAGTATGCTTGAGGTTTGGATTTCCAGTTACCAACAACGAGGCGGAGTACGAGGCCCTAGTCGCGGGACTCAAACTCACCGGGGAGCTCGGCATCCGGCATTTGAAGGTCTTCACCGACTCCCAGCTGGTGGTCGGGCAGGTCCGTGGGGAGTTCGAGGCCCGGAGCCCGACCATGCAGAACTACGTCCGGAAGGTGCAAGCACTCATTCCCGACCTCGGCAGTGTCGACATCCAGCAGGTCCCCAGAAGCGAAAATGCCAGGGCCGACAGGTTGTCCCGCTTGGTGGGCGCAGAGGCGCACAACTTGTCGAGGGCAATCTACCTGGAGACCCTGGATGCCCCGAGCATCGGCGAGGCTGGAGCGGTGATGGCGACTGATCCGGAGCCGTCTTGGATGGACCCGCTCGTCGCCTACCTCGCCGAAGGGATCCTCCCTGAAGACGAAGATCAAGCTCGGCGACTTGTCAAGAAGTCCGCCCACTACGTACTCTATGAAGGGAGGCTGTATCGGACCTCGTTTACCGCCCCCTCTTAAGGTGCCTCCGCCCCTCGGAGGCGGCCTACGTCCTCGGCGAAGTCCACGAGGGCGTCTGCGGATCCACTCGGGGGCTAGGTCCTTGGCGCACAAGATCATGAGGCAAGGCTATTATTGGCCTACCTTGTTGGAGGACTCAAAGGATTATGTACGGAAATGCGACGCCCTGCCAGCGCCACGGCCAACGTCCAGAGAGTCCCTTCTGTCCCCTTGGCACCAATCACCGCACCCTGGCCCTTCGCACAGTGGGGAATGGATATCCTCAGACCATTCCCCGTCGCTTCAGCCCCAGCGAAAATTTTTGATTGTTGCAATCGACTACTTCACCAAGTGGGTGGAGGCAGAGCCGCTGGCCACTATCACGGAGGCGGCAAGTCCGGAAAGTTCGTGAAGAAAACATCATTGTCCGATTTGGGGTACCCCGGGTCCTCATCTCGGATAATGGTCGACAGTTCGACAACAAGCATTTCCGTGACTTCTGTGAGGAGTTCGGGATCGAGCATCGGTTCACATCTGTGTCGCATCCCCAAACCAACGGTGAGGCCGAGGTGACAAACCGGACAATCCTCCAAGGAATTAAGGCGCGAATGCGGTCGGACGGGGCAAGCTTGGGTCGAAGAACTCGAGAACGTCCTTTGGGCGTATCGGACCACGCATCGGACCCCTAACCGGGGAGACGCCTTTCAGGCCTTAACCTATGGCACGGAAGCGGTTGTCCCCGTGGAGCTCGGACTCCCCTCGCCCCGGGTGGCTGCGCACCGACCCGAGGCCAATTCGGAAGGCAACTCCGAGGGAACCTGGACCTCTTGGAAGAAGCGAGGGAAATGGCGCAGGTCGGATGGTGATGTATCAGCGGAGGGTGGCCCGATATTATAACTCCAAGGTCGACCAAAACTTTTCAGATCGGAGATCTGGTGCTAAGGCGAGCCAAAGCATCTCAACCCGCGGAAGGTGGGAGCTGGGCGCCAAATTGGGGCAGGCCCGTATAGGGTTCGCTGGTAAACCGACCTGGCTTCCTACCAGTTGGAGGCCCTAGATGGTCGAGAAATTTCAAGGAGCTGGGAATTCTGCTAACCTGCGGGTATATGCCAGTAGAGACAAAGCCAGAAAGACAGTTCAAAAAATGTATAGTCCTTTTCATCTCAATAATTCCTGGTACAATGGCGTGTTCGTGTGATTACAAAGAATTTCCGGAGGGGAATTGGGGAGTAAAGAAGTAAGGAAGAGGTGGGGACTCCGTGGGCTGAAGATCGGGATCCCGAACCTCCATCCGAAGCAGCTGCAATCCACCGGCGTGGGTGCCTTCCCCCGGAGGCGCCATCGACGCTCACGCAAAAGACGAAGAGCCGGCGCGGACGAAGAAAGAAGTTCGCACTGCTTCTAGAGGAACGCACATCCAAGGGATATGTCCTGGTCCTCCCCCGGAGAAGGGAGGAAAAGGAATACAAGGGAGAAGAGCGCGAGGAGGCATGATCCCGGATGAAGCGTCTAGCGCAGAGCTCAATCGGGAGGTGGGTACTGAAAAGAGGGGGATGTGATTCCGGATGAAACGCCTAGAGCGGAGTTCACCGGAGAGAATCTCCCTGTTGATCCCAGATGGAAACGACTAGTTGGCGAAAGTTGCGAGGAGGCGCGCCTCCGCGTTCCTCCGGCGGGGGGTTTCCCAGCCACGCGCCGGAGAGGAGGTCCACGATCCATGGCAACCTGAACAGCTCCGGCTTGGCAGGCTCCACCGCACTTGCACTTATATTTATAGCCAAACTGTGGCCTCCTGGTCGTTCCGATGCGGGTGGCTCCAATAAATGCGGGGCACATCGAATCAGGAGCCGTTCCGGCTCTCGAGGTTTATCCCCCCACGATCTCCTAAGCGTCGTTCTCCCCTAATTGCATTCTTCGTGCAGGGACACTTCCGGGCGGCGTGTATCCCGCGGCCCACATATTCCCGCACGCGTCCTAGGCCGCATCGCCTCGAAGAACGCGCGTATCGCGGCCGCTTAACTGGCACTCCTCGCAAGCAGCAACTGGCCGGTCCGATTTCCCAGGTAACGCCTCAATTAGCATTTAATGGCCTTCTGGTGTTCCCCAGGCAACGCTTCGAGAGGAGGAGAAACACGATCGCAGCTGGCCACGGAGAAACCCCGTCGAGCGGCAAGTGATAGGGGCGCGACAACGAGCGAAATTTCCCGAGGCTTGGCCCTCGGATGCCAGGCTAACCCGATGATCATCCCGAGAGCAGACTAGCCTGAAGCCCCGACCGGTCGCCTCGGCTTGCGCCAGCCTTGGCCGACCAACGAGCGGAATTCTCCGAGGCTCAGTCCTCGGATGCCAGGCTAACCCGATGACCATCCCGGGAGCAGACTAGCCTGAAGCCCCGACCGGTCGCCTCGGCTTGCGCCAGCCTTGGCCGACCAACGAGCAGAATTCTCCGAGGCTCGGCCCTCGGATGCCAGGCTAACCCGATGACCATCCCGGGAGCAGACTAGCCTAAAGCCCGACCGGTCGCCTCGGCTTGCGCCAGCCTTGGCCGACCAACGAGCGGAATTCCCCGAGGCTTGGTCCTCGGATGCCAGGCTAACCCGATGACCATCCCGGGAGCAGACTAGCCTGAAGCCCCGACCGGTCGCCTCGGCTTGCGCCAGCCTTGGCCGACCAACGAGCGGAATTCTCCGAGGCTCGGCCCTCGGATGCCAGGCTAACCCGATGATCATCCCGGAGCAGACTAGCCTGAAGCCCCGACCCGGTCGCCTCGGCTTGCGCCAGCCTTGGCCGACCAACGAGCAGAATTTCCCCGAGGCTCGGCCCTCGGATGCCAGGCTAACCCGATGATCATCCCGGGAGCAGACTAGCCTGAAGCCCCGACCGGTCGCCTCGGCTTGCGCCAGCCTTGGCCGACCAACGAGCGGGAATTCTCCGAGGCTTGGTCCTCGGATGCCAGGCTAACCCGATGACCATCCCGAGAGCAGACTAGCCTGAAGCCCCGACCGGTCGCCTCGGCTTGCGCCAGCCTTGGCCGACCAACAAGCGGAATTCCCCGAGGCTCGGCCCTCGGATGCCAGGCTAACCCGATGATCATCCCGGGAGCAGACTAGCCTGAAGCCCCGACCGGTCGCCTCGGCTTGCGCCAGCCTTGGCCGACCAACGAGCGGAATTTCCCGAGGCTCGTCCTCGGATGCCTGGCTAACCCGATGATCATCCGGGAGCAACTAGCCTGAAGCCCCCGACCGGTCGCCTCGGCTTGCGCCAGCCTTGGCCGACCAACGACGGAATTTCCTGAGCCTAACCCCTCGACGCCTGGCCTAGTGCCGGAAGAATTTCCTGAGGCCTAACCCTCGGATGCCCGGCCTAGCGCCGGAAGAATTTCCCTGAGGCCTAACCCTCGGATGCCTGGCCTAGCGCCGGAAGAATTTCCTGAGGCCTAACCCCTCGGATGCCCGGCCTAGCGCCGGAAGAATTCCTGAGGCCTAACCCTCGATGCCTGGCCAGCGCCGGAAGAATTTCCTGAGGCCTAACCCTCGGATGCCTGGCCTAGCGCCGGAAGGAACTTCAAGAGTCAGGAGTCGGCGAGGCGCTACCAGGATTAAAAAGAGGAAGGACGAAAGTGAAATGAGGAAACACTTTGTTGCATTAACTTTCGTTGCATCAGGGTCGAGACCCATACAACGTGGCAAAACGCCAACATACAAAGAAAAGAACAAAGAAAAGTACAGAGGTCAGCTTGGAGGAACCCCTGGGTCGGGAACGGCGAGCGCGTCCCGCAAGGGTAGGAGACGGTTGGAGAATCGGCAGGCAATGGCATCGAGGGGAGTCGAGGAGGAGGACCCCACTCAGGTCAATTTCGGGGTATTAGCGGACACCCTTGCCAGGCCTTCATCGAAGCCTAAGGCAAAGGAGTCGGACCCCGCGTCCGACATGTCACGGATGAACTCGGCGGACTGACGATAGGCCTGTACCGCCTGACGCCCGATTTCCGCGTCTTCTCGGCCAGCGCCGCCTCCGCTCGCTCCGTAATCTGAGCTTTCGCCTCCATGACCTTCGCCACAATCCGGTCGTCCGCCTCGGAGGAGACCCTCAGCAGATCGGCCCGAGCCTCCATGTGCTTCGCCTCGGCAGCACGCGAGCAGCCTCAGCCTCCTCCAGGCGCGAATGAAGCTCCTGGTTGCTCGCACGAGTCCCCTCAAGGCCGACTCCAATTCGGCCAGCTTGGCTTCAAGAGATCGGGCTTCGGTTGCGGGCGTTGTCGGCGACTGCTGGGCCTTCTCCCACCTCTCCCGGAAGTCGGCAGCCTTCCGGGACTGCTTTCGGCCCGCTCCTCCGCCTTCCTGATCTCGCTTCGAGACCCGAGGCAACCTTGAGTTGCTCCTGAGTCTCCAACAGTTGCCTCTCGAGGGCGGCGAAGCCGAGTGCCCGCTCTTCGGCCACCTGGAGCCTCGTCTCGAGGTCCCTGGTCGTCCTCCTCCCGCCGCAGCCCGGCCTCCCTCCTCTACAGCTTTCAATCGGCTCTCGGCCCTCGCCAGAAGCCTCGCCTGTTCCTCGTGGCTCTCCTCCAGGCGAATCGACGCCATTAAGGAAGGATGTCCGCCGAAATCCGCAGACCGCCAGATCAGCGACAACCGCCATACGCCATAAAGAAGGCGGGGAGCTCGGAGCGCGCGCGCCTTTCCGAGGGATGGCGGCAATCTCGAAGCATCACTCCCTTCACCCGTTCCCCTCCTGGTTCCAGGCTCGGAAGTGGGGGGCTACTGTTACGGGGGAACTTAGCCACCATGCCCCACGTGACCGGCACGCGCGCCCAGGAAGACTACGGCTGCCCTTGATCCAGCAATCCGACCTCGGGTCGGATATCTTCGGCTCCGCAGCCCGACCCCGGGTCGGCTGCCCCTTGATCCAGCAATCCGACCTCGGGTCGGATATCTTCGGCTCCGTAGCCCGACCCCGTCGGCTGCCCCTTGATCCAGCAATCCGACCTCGGGTCGGATATCTTTGGCTCCGCAGCCCAACCCCGAGTCGGCCGCCCCTTGATCCAGCAATCCGACCCCGAGTCGGCAAACTCTTGACAACAACAGACTGTTCCCCTGAGGTACGCCGCGGCTCCCTGCTCCACTACTCCCTGCAACGGCCGTATCCGGCGCTGCCCCACGATCCCCTGTAACAGCCGTACAAAGCGAAGCTCCACTACGCCCTGCCATGGCCGTACCCAACGCTGCCCCACGACGCCCTGTAACGACCATGTCAGTGGCAACCCCATCGTGCCACACGATAACCAATCCCCAGAAAAACCCCCCAGCCTGATATATATGCGGCTGGGGGGAAGGGGAGGGTAAGCAAGATTTTCCAGAGTATTATCTTACCTGCTACCTCTTCTTCTCCTTCGATCTCCCTAACTTGATCGTCGGAGGGCCCCCACTACCCCGGTGGTGGTGCGAGGCTTGCTTGCAGGTCTCCCGCGGAAGGCGGAGCGCAACCGAAGTAATTCCCAGGGAACCCCGTTCACACCGCTGTGCCAATCGTTCTCGGTTTGGACCCCCAGCAACACTATCTCTTTTGAGAAATTTTTCGATCACTCTCGACCCTCTTTTTTTTGTGGTAAAAACGACATTTTAAATTACTCTAACATGAGTACATCTAGCCAAGTCATAAGAAAGTAAAGAGTACAAGGAAGTGGGAATATCTACTGCAGACGTCCAAAGAAACTCCCCAGAATACCGAGCTACAAAGGATACAGCCCAGTCTGCAGCCCTGTTCGCCTTCCGGAACACATGTACAATCTGAGAATCTGCAGACCCTCTCTTTCAGTTTTTGGATTTACAATATTTATCTTTTAGTGTATAAGATTTGCAATGTTTATCTTTGGAGTTGGAAAATTTTTCATATGTAGTTTGGTGGCTGATTTAAATTATCGTGGCAAGATAGGCCTTATATACCAGATTTTTTTCTTCTTCTAGAAAATTGAAGCTCTAAAAAAAAGTAGCTTAAGATACACAACGTAAGGATGACCTTCTACCAAATAGCCACGGAGGTTGTTAATAAGTCTGAAAGGTTTGAAATCCTTCAATGATTTTGCTTAGAGATGATTAATGTTGTTCTTCTATCCATGAGTATGACAGTAGCAAAGAAGCTTGATCATTACAAAATATTGTGTGTATTTAAGAGATTCTAATCATTTTCTATATTCTAATGCGTGCTTCCATACATGCATCTATAATAATAAATATTATAAGCTATGTTTTGATGAAATAAGATGTAGTAGTTTTAAAGATGAAGAAGAATAAAATAATTCTATCATTAGTGGAAGAACTTCCATAACTCTTTTGTTGTCTAATTGTGGAATCAACTTTTTTTTTAAGCAATATTTTTATAAAAAACATTGAGGAGCAGGCACTAGACAAATCCGAGTGTTAAAAGTTAAAATAGATTAAAATAAAAAATAAAATTAGAATTTTTTGTATGTAAGCTCTTCTAAATATGTAAAATTGCATGATTATCCTCACAAAGTATTATTTATATATATACTCTTAAAAATATTTTTTTTGTATATCTACTATTAAAATATTTTAGTTATTTTTAATTTTAAATCACTAATTTTTTTGACGGTATTAGATGGTGTGGATACATATGTAAGAAAAAAATAAATAATATACACGTAAAACAAATATTATATATATATATATTAAATTTATGAAAATATTATATAAATTTTAATATTTGAAAGAATATGTATAAAAAAAACTCATTAATAATCTGATTCGATATTCAAATCTAAGTACCCTGTCGGTGCTCTTTAGGAAACCCTGCATTGGTAGAAGAGACATGATGGTAACATATGCAATGATTTGAGCTGCTCCATGAGCAGGGCGAGATTGCGAAGGATCTGCACTTTTCTGGGTCACGGCCTTGCGAGCATGCCCTGTCCCTTTCGTGGAGTTGTGGTCCTTGAAGTTGGATTCTCGCTACCATTTTCATATGGGTCCAAAAGGGTCTTTTTTTTTCATTCCCTAAGCCCGTCCGTATCATAAGTTTCCAAAAGGTTCTTGCTCCCCTTGTTTACTCTGGAGGGTGCGCATACCACCCGTTCGAATCACCAATTGCTCGCCTCACAAGGGGCCAAAAAGACCAAAGCAGATTGGAAGGTTATCTCTGCTTCAACCGTATGCTCTCTTTCGCATAGACAAATTGTAAAGTAAGCTGGGTGAATCATTTTCAATGATTGGTTATAAGAATTCGTGTGGATGTGTGTTTAGTTTCATATTGATTATTCGCCTGAAAAATTTTGAGTATTTATACAGAATTGAGAAACTCAAAAAATATCTGCCGACTGGTTTTTTTTGGATGAAATCATGGGTTGTAATACCAATTCTCTCTCCTTCTTAGCGAACGCCATGCACATGGAGGGCTGCTAAGTGCCGGCCCACATCGTTGGGATCCGCTGGATTCTGACTACCTCTTCCCATCTCCAGCAGAGACAGCACTGTGCTCCGTGATTTCTCTTGGATCCATTGCTTAACTAAATTTGGGAATCCGGTTCTTTCACCCGCACATGCAAGGCCTCAGGCTCTCTGCCATGCAACCGCCTGAAGGCATATTACTTTGCATTTGTGCTCCATTTGGATGAAAGGATTTAGGTTGAAATCTTTCCAGGATTTTTGCTCACTAAAATACCTGAAAGGTCGAATATCCCAGAGTTCACCACTTAAAACTCCAACCTTGGACCTTCTGCTTACAAGCGAGTGTTGAAAATATTTTTACTAGAGACGGTTGTATCTTGATTTTATAAAAGTATTATAAAAGAATAATTAGCTAGAATAAAATCAAAAGATTAAAAAGATCTTGCCTAAATTGAAGCGTGCGATATACACTGTTCTAAGAACATGATTCGTCCTCTACGTACAGGTTTGCGGCGATCTCGTCCCTAAGATGCAACAATCCGGCTCAGCTCGATCCTTCTCTAACGGACACGATTGCTAAGGAGGTTTGACCCGACCGATTTCTTAAGTTGCTCAGAAAAGAAGAAAAGATAGAAGGTAGAAAGTTGAAGAGTGAAAAAACTCTATTCGTGAAAGAAACTCTCGAAAGACAGAGTACCGGTGAGAAAGAAAGAGAGATTGGATTGGATTTAGATTAATTCCGGAGGAGTCTATTTATAGATTCTATCCGAAGACTGAAGAGATGCCATGATTTCAAAGATACATAATATTTCGAAAATATTATATCTTTTCAAAAGCCAATGTTTTCCTTCGAAGAGTCAAAACTCTTATGTATCTCATAAAAAAGTATTTTAAAATATTTAAAATAACTAAAGGTAAGAGAATAAAAAAATTATTATTTTTTAATTAAAACTCTAACAATAAGGAGGTGAGAGTGGACGACGAAGCTAGAGTTCAATTCATTATTTCCCAAATGCTTGACAATATTTCTTGGGACAAACGGTCCATGCCCCACTATTTTTTTTTAAAAAAGGTATATGGCTTCCTTACAAAATATATAATATCAATTTTTCTTTCAAAATTAAAAATGCTTTGTTGCTTAAAACTAGGCTAGTTGGCTCAGTTAAATTAAGTCGCGCACGTTGGTCCCGTAAAGAGATTTCCACTTTTTGTTACATTTTCTCTCTATTTTTTAATAAATTTTTTATTTAGATAATTAAAAAAGTTGACCGTATCTAGCCTTCCAATAGATCGTTCTTGTTAGAGTAGAATTGGACCGAGCTGAATTATTGTATCTTAAGCATGAGATCATCAAAAATTTGTATAAGAGGATGAATCACGTTCTTCAAGAAAGTCATTTTGATTTTCAAAATTCCGAGTTATAAAATTTTAATTAAAAGTTATTATTTTATTAAAATATAGTAATTTTCTAGATGTCATACCACCAATAATATCTTTAAGCCACTTCAAAGGTTAGGCTTATATTAGCAACCACTAAGCTAAGAAAGCTTGACTAGAGGTTCTACGCATATGAAGGACACTTTGTTTGCCCTTTCTTATATATATATATTATATATACTTATATATATATATTATATATATATATATATATATATATATATATATATATATATATATAGTATATATATATCATATATCTTTTTTTCGTTCCTTCCTTCCTTCCTATAATATATATATATATCCAAGCGAAAAACCCACCAGATAAAAACTAAAGCCAGCTGCATCCTCGTCAAGGCAGAAGATTAAAATCGGAGGGACTATGAAGTACCTGTTTACTTCCTCTCTATAATTCGCAAGCCAGGAGTCCTGACAGGGACTCTTTGGAGCCTATAAGACTCCAAGCAATGCAAAGCGGCGCAAGTCAAGGAATAATTTAAATTGCAACAAGTTGGGACCGTTGTCGACAAAGATGGATGATGGTAATCATAGAGCTATTTTTAAACTTTGTGCTTAATAAACACCCTCCTGGAGAGTAGAGGTGGGAGTTATCATTACGTGAATCAACCTCTCGAGAAACATTCCCCAAAGCTTCGACCCGTGACCTCTTGGCCTCTTCCCAAGTGGCAGGGGGTTGTCACAATACAGCTACAGCTTGGTTTTGCTTAGCCACTCCTTTGGATGGGACGTGTGTGACGTACATAACCATGAGATCCATCCATCGACCAGCCACTCCATGATTTTGAGCTGTGACTGAAGGCTACAGGAAACAGCAAGCTAAGTAACCATTGGTGAAATATGCCCACCAGGACTAGCTGCAGTGGGAAGCAATACGGTAAGCCAAGCAACCATTAGTATGAAGCACTTCTTAATAAGCGTATCCTCTTTTTTCCTTTTAGTAAAAGGGAAAGGCACACGGTGCATGAGCTTTTTTAATTGATTTGGCTGGTGAAGCCAGGCGGGGTCATAATGCTTCAATCTATCGGAGGAAGAGAAGAAATCCATGCAATCTCGGCGAATCCTCGGTTCCCTCTTAAATTTCTCGGTTCTGTAAATCTGCTTGTGGGAGCAAAAAACAAGCGCTCTCTCTTGCGTGGAAAACTAATAAACAGTAACCACCATCCCTACCGTCCCGTTACGTGCGGCAAAACTAAGGATCTCGATCTCCTAAACAGAAAAGGAGAAAAAAAAAAATAATCAAGCGACAAGCTCATAGTCGTTCGAGCTTGCGCTGGTGTGAATGTCCAATACTAGAAAGGTTGTGTGATATGCTTCCGGATTTCCTAGATATTCATCTTGGCAGTGATTTTAAATTTTAAAAAATCATTAGGAAAAAAGGAAATGGACGATAAGGTGGACAAAATCATTAGGAAAAAGGGTAGAGTAATCTCAGCATCATGATTGGTGTGATGCGTCTATCGCCAACCACGAACTAATACAAACCCCTCCAAATATTATCCTGAAGCCAGTAAAGCCATTTTAAAGGCGAACACCACTGTCGTGTCATAAACTTAATCACCAAACAAAAATTCTAGCTCGACCTTTTTGACACGCTCATGACGTGAGGGACCAATCCTTCCAGCCGCCCGGACCATCGGTGTACTAACTTCGAAGGTCCATCCTAGATCTTGGCGGGTCTAATGCTTGCTCCTGTCCATCTTGTTCTCCATTTATAGGAATCTCCAGCTAAAACCCAGACCGCCTTTGACTTCAAAGAGAAAGAGACTTCCACCTCCATCATCTGCTGACACCTTATGAATGGTGCTCAGTTTTTTATCAATTATTTCCCATCCATCTTCTTTTCCCCACATCCCCCCTCCCCTTGTGAAGTTAAAAAAATATATCTTGAACTCCCCTTCCCACCTCCACTGTAATATATTCTTATATATCTTAAATTTGTCAAATATTTAAAACAGACAGCATTAACAGCTAAAAAAATGATAAAGGGAGGAGGAGGAGGAGTGTAAGTGAGAACTGGAAAGCCGCTTTGCCCCCATCAAACCGCGCCTTTCGTGCATTCCTTGCTTTGGAAAGCCCTCTCCTTTGTTTCTCTTCTGATATATATATATTTTTTTTGAAAAAAGAAAGAGTATAGAAGAAGCACTTGTGGAAGGCTGAGGGGAGGTGAGACGGAGGGACAGCGGAGCGCTCCGTTTGAGATTGGATAAAGGAGTCACGATGAGCGGAGCGGGCGAGGTGGATGTCCCTCGCAATCCGAGCGCTCCCTTCGAGGAAACAACATCGGGAATCGGTGGTTTAGGCAGCTGTTTCTCCTCGCCTGTCCTCCTTTTTCTCCTCTCCGTGTAGAAGGATTTTAAGGCGGGATTTCGAAATGTGCCTCCTTTCGAGCGATTTCGTCGTTCCCTGGTAGATTCGAAGCGGAAAGGCGGGATCTTCGAGGGGCTTTCCCTCGGATTTCTTCTCCCGAATTAAATCGCAGGTCGGGCCATCTAAGAGGTTGGTTAAAATCTACTCGAGCGAAGGAAAGATAGTTGCGGGGGAGTTTTAGGCGATCTCGGGCGGAAGAACAAGAGCCGTATCGAAATAGATCAGCCGAAGTAGACAAAGGAAAGAAAGGCTCTTATGTTTTTCAAGAAAGGAGAGACCTTGGGGACTCCATGCTCGTCCCCTAGCAGAAAGAAGAGCAAAAACAGAGGAGTTCTGGAAATCTCTCTTCCCCGACTCCAAGAGCCATATATCTCAGGAGAAAAGGACCCGCAAGCAGGGGAAGCCGAGAAGCGCGTCCTCGAAATATCGGGAGGAACTGAACCGAGGAGGAGGACTATAGCCAACGGAAACGGGTGTCAGGGAGTTCCGGTGGCGCGCTCCGGTCCTGCTAACCGGGCGAAGCTCGAGAGCAGCAGCGATTCGCTCTTCCATTTACTACGGAGCATCTTGTCGTTTCTAAGTCCAGCTAGAATCGGAAAGGCGGCGCCTCTGCGGGGGAGAAGAGATACGGCTATGGCGAAGAAGGGGAAGGCAAGCCAGGGGAGGTGGAATCCGGGCCGAAATTGGGGCTTGCGATGGTCGCATCCCTGACGCTGAACCTAGCCCTGGTGGCCGTCCTCGTGGTGTTTCTATATAAGGGCCACGGCGAAGGGCAGGGAAGTTGCGCGGCCGGAGCGGCGGAGGAGACGAAGGTGGCCGTGGCGGCGCCGGCGATGGGGCAGGATAAGGAAGATATGGCGGCGGGGCAGGAGATCGCCGTCAGCGCGACCAGCGGCACACGCCCCGTCTCCAAGGACTCCGTCATTAACCTCGACCAGTGAGTGCTGTTACCGCCCTCTCGCCTTTCCTTTTCGTTTCTTTTTCCGTTGTTTTGGTCGTATCCCCTCGGCGAAGGTTGAGGAGACGGTGACGGGATCGTGGCTCCCAATGGGTGTGATGTCTCGCGGGTGCTTGTGATAGGTTGAAGAGGGTTGAAGTTGAAATTCTTGTTCGTTGTTACCATCACGACCGTAGATTCGAATTCAGGCCTCCGCGGCAATGGCTATTGGTGGGGCCCACCACTTAGGATATCTCCCATGCTGGTGTTAATGAAGCTCTTCGGGCGGTTGAGAGCAGTTATTTCACCGGCCTACAAATAAATTAAAAAAAAAAAAGAACTATGGAAGAGTCGCTAAACGATACTTCATAAGATGGAATGACCAGCTACCATGTTGATTCGCTTATCTATATTTTTGCCTGTACAAGTGGTTACTCAAATCATGATATTTTATATTTTTCGAATTGATGCAGTAGCTGTACAAACGGAGGCTGTTTTTTCTCAACCAACTGATTCTCTCAATAATTCTTTTTATGGTATTGATAAGGTATTCAGTTTGTTTTTGAAAAAATGACGCAAAAAATTTTAAACTATTTGTGAATTTTTATTTTTTTTTCTGATTTTTATTTTAGTGAACTTAGATATCCAACTTTTAAATTCGTTTACCTTCATGTATTATATCTGGCTACCGTGACAATATGATTGCACCGAAAAAGATGATGTCTTATGTGACATCGCAGATCGGAATTGAACGAATTTAAAAGTTTGGTAATCCGGTTGTACTAATTTAAAGTAAAAAAAAAAAATGCAAACCCCCCAAAATAGTTCAGGATTTTTTTTTACGTGATTACTTGTTTTGTTTTTCTTGGTGCATTTTTTTTTTTTTTGCCGATCTTTTTGTGTTCTTCAGTTGCCTGATTTCTTTTTGAACTTTAATGCATCACGGCATTTTGGTCCTGAAATTCAAACCTTTGCCCTTTAATGTAACTCTGATGCAGTGGAGATCCGACCATGTTCGAGTCATTTTGGATGTGGATGGGCGACCGAGGCAGCATCGTGATTCCGGCATGGCAAACCATGAGCTACTTCTCAGATGTGACCAACGTATGCTGGTTTCTGGAGCCTGGAGTTTGCCCACGAGGTCCGGCGCCTCCACAGCCTCATAGGCAACGCTGTGACCGAGGATCGCTTCATCGTCGTCGGTACTGGCTCGACCCAGCTCTTCCAGGCTGCACTCTATGCTTTATCTCCCTCCCACACCTCGAGCCCATAACGTTGTTTCTGCCGTCCCTACTACTCGGTGAGCTCATTACATGAACGAAATTATTGGGAATTTTAAATATTTTGGTGCTTAAAACTCAGCTCTACCAAAATATATATTAAGCAACAAAACTGTAGGCGCTAGCTGTGTTCTTTAAACAGGATTTACATACAGCAAGTGTTCCACTAAAGTACTCATTTGTGCTCCTTCGGCTTTTTCTAGTTTTTAACATAGGGGAAAGTATGGCAGCCTCTTTAGTTAGTGGGCAGTGTCACCATCATATCATTCCTCGTTAAGAATTAGGGAAGCACGTGATATAGATACAACGATGGTGGACCGTATCTTTCTGGGCCTGCCTCTATGTCCCTGACTCTTCCATTTATGTCCCTCTCTGTGCATGTGACGCGCAGTGCTGAAGAGTAGAAAAGCATTGGTTAGGACTTCTTTTTTAATTGAAGTTAGTTGAGGTTCTCATTTATGTCTTCCACTTAACTTTGGTTTGCATTTGATGTCTTACTGGACTTTCTGATGTCGTGACAGTCATGTCTGTGAAGGTCGAGCAAACCAATGTCATGGGTACGGAGCATGTTGCTGGGTAACATGACCGACCGGGTGCATGTTTCCTAGTTCTATGGGATACATGTGATGTGAATTGTATTTCAATTCACGCACATGAATCATCTAACTAATGCATATCTACTAGAGAGCAACCTTAATGTGTCGCTTTACTTTATTTCTAGTAAATTAATTGAATTTAATTTCTAGAGCCTGGTCGAGTTGATCGGCCAGACATGAATCATATGCCCCACAAACTGCATGGCTAAGGAACTGACTGACTGATAGGGCAATATCCCCCCTTCTTTTGACTTGGTGTGGGAGTTTGTTCGTCGTGAAAGTTTCTGGTGCTTGCTTGATGCCTTCCACTTGTGTTCTTGGTTTACGACACCAAGTTCGATTTCGCACGTTCAGTTTTTACTACATTTGCACGTCCCATCTACTTGTCTGATGGACACCACTCTAATGGACATGCTCGCAGCGAGCACCATAATCTAAGCAAGTTGATCTTGTAATGTTCCTGATGATTTATTTCTTGATCATAAGCAATGTAAGCCTAGGAGGCTCTGTTGCTATATATATATGGACTAACTGGTAGGTGGGAATGCGACCTGTGAACTAAGCTTGTCTTGCTTCTAAATTGCAGTCCTACCCAGCAGTGACAGACTACCTTCGGTCCGGTCTTTTCCGGTGGGCTGGGGATGCATACACGTACAAGGGTGGGCCAAATACATTGAGCTGGTCTGTTCCCCCAACAACCCTGATGGCTCAATCAGGGAGGCCGTGCTGAACTCTGAGGCCGGAAAGACAGTCCATGACTTGGCCTACTACTGGCCTCAATACACTCCCATCAGCAGTGCAGCAGACCATGATATTACGCTGTTCACCGTCTCAAAAAGCACCGGCCATGCCGGAACCCGACTTGGGTACTTAATTATCCCTCTTCCCGGTTTATTTACCATAGGACCGCGTTAGTTAAATCTCGCTTGTTTCACATTGTTTCTGATGAGTTGAAGTTCACTAGTTAGGATGGTCCTCTGGTGAGCAGGTGGGCTATAGTGAAGGATAAAGATGTTGCTAAGAAGATGGTAAAGTTCATAGAGCTGAATACTATCGGAGTGTCCAAGGACTCGCAGCTCCGAGCGGCAAAGATTCTTAAAGTGGTCTCAGATGGTTATGAGCTCCCTAACACCGAGAACACTTACAAGCTCTTTGACTATGGCCGATCTCTCATGACCATGCGGTGGGAGAAGTTGCGGGAAGCTTGTTAAGGCCTCAGGCATCTTCAGCCTACCTGAGTTCCCTCTAGCACCTGCAACTTTACTGGAGAGAGGACCGGAACCAACCCTGGTATGCAAATTTAGCCGTTGTGTACCTTTTTTTCTTTTCCATCTTCCAACGATTAAATTGGAATGCTGAATTAGTTTGGGATCTCATAAATACCTCATAAACCAGTTTGCTTCCTTCCACGTGAAATCGAGAATAGTAAACTGTTTCCCTACCGGTTGTGGAGACAAGCTTGGTAGGATTCGAAGTGGGATGAGCACCCACAAGGCAAAATAAAATAAAATAAAATAAAAATGTAAACACTGATTCCTTTGGTCCCGTCGGTGTTCATGATTTCGTATGCATTTTTGTTAAAAGTACCCTTGCAAGACAGGTAGGTATCCTCTGTAAAATAATCCAAAGAATGTGGTGCCTTTGAGATATCTCATTAGCTTTTATGGCACATCCAGATGGAATCTATTAGGTATGTTGGATTTCTGTCACATCTTAGTCTTGCCATGTTTTAATACAATGATAAATTATTAATTTTGATGGCATAATATGCTATCAGAATCCTTCTCCAGGAAATATGCTATCAATCTTCATTGTTTTTTTTAGCATAAAGGTTTAGATTTTTACTCAATTTTACTACAGGAATCTAACTGAAGTTCGGGTAAATAATTATGGCTGGACTCTGTTTAGTAGTATTGATGGAAGAAGATATGCTAAAGTTGCTCATATTTGATCTAAAGTTCTTTTCTCGTCTCTTTCTTCTCCACTGTTTGTAGCTTTTGCATGGCTGAAGTGCGAAAAGGAGGGGATAAGTGACTGCGAGGGCTTTCTAAGGAGCTATGGAATACTTACTAGGAGCGGTAGGCACTTCGGAGCGGAGCCGAAATATGTGCGGGTTAGCATGCTGGATCGGGACGAGACCTTCAAACTTTTCATCGAACGGCTGTCGTCCCTTAACTGAGGCATCTCCTTTTTGTTTACCTATTTTGATGAGGATCGATTTTTCGTTTTGCTCCTTTCTTTTCCCTCTTAGGCTGGGCTTTAGCCTTGTTAACGACAGGTAAGTTGTCATTTACAATGTAAAAGTGTTTCTGTTTGGCTATGGTTCCTTGTAAAATAATATATATATAATATTTTTATATAATATTATATATATATATATATAGTTCCTGTATATGACGTGTATAGTGTTCTATTTGTTAGTGGAGCCTTGGTGGGCTTACTGAGCCTCGTCGGTCATTTGGTGCAAAGCAGTCCCAAGCGGACAAAAGTCATATTGGGCGGGCACTATATAAGAACTATATAAGAAAATATGGGGTAGGACTCTTTTTTTTTTTTTTTTTTTTTGACATGTTTTCTTGCCTATATCTTAAAGAAAATCCAAAGTCAAATAAAGATTAGAGGATTTCTATTGACGAAGTTTGTCAGTTTTCTAACTTCGAAAAAAAAAAAGAAAATTGCACGACCGAAGAGAGATCATGAATGAGGAAAAAAATCATTTTCATCATTTTTCTTTCTCATCAAGCTGTCTCTCTCATTCGTAAGTCTTTTTTCTCCTCTCTAATTTCTTTGTCCCTTTCTTTTAAAAATTGTATATCAATTTATCTAAAAGTGTATATTGGAACTTGAATGACTATTTTGTTATGTATGTATCATCTAATCATATAGTGTGTATTGGTGAATACTATGTTCTGGAAATTATATACTGATTTACCCAAAGTAAGTATTGGGTTATTGTTGGATATGTATTATAAAAACTTACAATATGTATCAAAAAACCGACGAGTATGCATTACTTGATCATGTAATATATATTGACGAGCATCATATTTTAAAAACTATGTATTAAATTATCTAGAAATATATATTAGGATGTTGGATGACTATATTGCTAGGTATATATCAACTAGTTATATATTAAGTACCGGTAAATATCATATTTAGGAAATTATATATCGATTTATCTAAAAATATGCATTGGGTTGCTATCAGGTATGCATCAAAGAAGTTTACAGTGTATATCATGAAGCCATTGAATGTATATCATTTGATGAAGAAGAAAGAGGATATGATGGTCCTTCTTTGCATATAGTCTTTATTGGCACGTTTTTTTTTTTATAACCTTTTTAAGTTATGAAATTGATAGATTTCGTTAGCAGAAGAAGTTGTATTTTTATCTGACTTTTGTGTTTATTTGACTTTTGTGTTTCCTCGTTAAGATGGGTGTAAGAGGAAACAAGGGAAAAAAAGAGTCTTGTCCAATATGATATATTATGGTGCCCGCCCATATAATTTTTGTTGGTCCCAAGCAATCAACATGGTACGCTCCCTACATTATGTGACATTGCTGATTCCGGCCCGACACTACGTTGAAAGATGAAGAAAGTTGGCAAATGGTAGCAGACATAACAATTGTTTAAAGAGTTTTATTTTTTTAGAAATGTTTAAATAGCCTCATTTACAATTGAAATTCTATAGTTATCAATTAATAAATTCACAATCAATGAATTTTCAAGAGCATAACAAGGCTTGATGGTAATTACTCTTGTAAAATTTTTCCTCCACCTTTGCTGGAAAGGCTACATATTCTAGTAAGAGCTTCATTTATTTGAAATCCTATATCCATCAATAATAAATTCATGGAACAGTGATAAGGATGATTAAACTCGATAGCAATTACCATATATTTTACCTACTGCCCAATACCAATGCTGCAATGGTTGCGTTCTGTAAAAGTTGTCCGAAGAACTTGAATGTTCTTTAACTAAATTTTTTTTTGAAGAGCTTCATTTACATTTGAAATCCTATGACTGTCAATCATAAACTCATAAAACTATAAATTTTTGAAAAGCATGATTGAATTTGCTAGCGACTGCTCTTGTACATTTTATCCACAACCCATTTTTAAGAGCTACGCTTTATGGTAATCCACAACAAAAACAGAAACAGACGATTGTCAGTGAGTTTCGTAGATTAGAACAAAGTAGACCACAACAAAGAAGACCGCAACAATTCTACCAAAAACAAACAAAACCAAAAAAAAAAGAAGAAAGACCACAACAGGGAGAGCCAGAACAACAGAGAGCACGTGCACGTGCAAAGTGTAGGGGCTGGGTGCACGCTCGAAATCTCAAGGATAAAACATAAAAGAAAAAAAAAAGAAAGTAACTTCAGAAACAAATAACAATAGAGTACAACACGGTGGTAGTTCACCGGATTCCGGTACGCATAATTGGTTCCGCATAATTATTTCCGCATAATTATTTCCGCATCTCCTGAGTCCTGAGTCGCTTTAAAAGCAAGCCCCACATCTTCCTCCCGAGGCGAGAGAGCGAGCGGGAGAGCGGGAATGGAGTCCTATTACGCTCCTCTTCTCGAGAAAACCCGTGTCCCGCAGCCCTCCTTCCAGCGCCTGGCGGTTGTCTCCATCTTCCAGAAGCTTCGCGCGGCCCCTACTCCCCTCGGCCTGGACTCCGGGCCTGGCCACCATGCCCTCTCCCACTGCCTCCACTCCCCTTCCGCCGCCGTCGCCGACCAGGCCGTCCGGGAGCTTTGCCTCCTCGTCCGCGACGGCCACCTCACTGCCTCCGCCGGCCTCGTCGAGCTCCAGTCCGGCCTCGAAGGCTGCGATCCACGGTTCGCCACCGTCTTCATCAAGGGGATCGGCTTCTTGGTCCGCTTCGCGTTCAAGAGCGATCCCTCGTGGGGCCGCCGCTTCGATCCCGTCGAGCTCCATCCCTTCGTCAAGGTTCTCTCTCTCTCCTCATTTCTTGATGGTCTAATAATTGTTCTTGATTGTCTGTTTTCTTGATACCCTTGTCTTCTTGGCTTTCCGGATTTTAAGCTTCCGATTCTTGGCTGCAAATTCAAGAATCTCGGGCGCATGATCCCAATCTTCTGCTTTTCCATTTTTCTTAGAACTTTTTCAAGGTTCTTGGCATCATTTGATCCGTCGGTGATCTTTGGATGGTTGGAATCTGATATTGCATCTACGATCATCTATTCCATGTGCTGTTTTTGTATTTGATATTCCCTTTTTTTTGGCACATGGTCTCACTCTGAGCTGCAGCTACTTGTGCATTGATTTTTACCGTTCAGTGGATTGATTATCTTCTAGGTAGCATATGATCTAAATTCTGTTGAAGTATTCCATATTCTGGATGTTGCCAATTTTATTTTGTTGTTTTGTCTTGTCTGGCAGGTTCTTTCATGTCAGGCAGAGGTGCAGGCAGAGCTCATACAGCAAGTTATGTTGTTCATCGCACAGAATAAGTCCGTTGGGATGGAGGACGTCTCGAGGTTCTTGAGGCCATTTCTCACATACTCTGTTCTACGAAAACAATCCTCATCTTTTGCGAGGGATTTGATATCGTCGATCGCATCATTGTCTTGCTCGTTTCTGTCTGAAGCTGCTTGCATTATGAAGCTTCTCACAGGATGCCTAAAATACTTCCCCTGCAGTAATGAAGAGGTACGGTTTTCATTCTTGTATTCATATTCTAATTGTGCTAGTGCATGATCATGTAGGAGACTCCTACATTTGACATCATGGTTTTAATAAAATCTTTTACTGGCAAGTTCATATGTCAATTATTGGTTATGGTTTAAAACAAGTTGACCTGCAGGCAGAAGATTATCTGCAAGGATATTGGTGTGTAAAGAATTGAGATTGTTATCTTCAAGTTTATGTTGTGTTTTGAGAGGGCTTCCTTTAGATACTTTATGGAACTATTAGTATGGTGCCACCACACTAGCTTTTTTCTGTTTTCTGTTGTATACTCCCGAAAAATTTACACTGACAAATTGAAAAATAACTTCACTGAGGCTCTTAATATGCCTTCCTATGTTCAAAAAACTTGTGCAGGATTTTAAGTACCTCATTGCTTGTGCTGAGTATTTGGTGGATGCATTCATGGTGCTCTTGAAGAAAATAATTTCTACTAAAATGGTATTTTCTGTGCACCCTGTAGTTAGTCAGGTCTTTGTTTCTAACAAGCACCTAATTACTTTCTCATTATGGACATGTATATTTTCTGGCGTTGTAGCATATCTTTCTGTCCAAATCCTAAGAAGCACTCATCAAAGTTTCGTGTAATGTCACCATGTTGGCTTTTTTTTGGCTCATACGGGATAAATGTTTAAGTTCTTGTTATAGTCGTATCCCTATAATCTTCTGAAAGAATCTAGTGGTTTTGAAGGAAGACATTGATATATATGAAAGTTAATAATTTCTTTTGAGATTTACCGTCTGTTTGGATTGTGACATTTGGAGAAAAGAGAAGAGAAAGGGATGAGAGAGTATGTAGAGAAAAGAGGAGAGGATCGATCTCTGCCTTTTGGATAATAAAGTGAGTAGAGACGAGAGGAGAAATGGAGAAGAGGTTTGTCTCTGAGTTATCCTTTTTAATATCTCTATAAGTGGAGAGATTCCGAGAAAAGAGAACTCCCCTTTTCTTTCTCTTCTCTTCTCTTGCATTTGAGGTTCACTTTTCTTCCTTTTCTTTACTTCTTTTGTTTTGCTTGTCTTCTTTCCTCTCCCCCACTTTGTGTCATACAAGGTGTTAGTTTACAAGGTTCCTTGAATATCCTTGTCTATAAGAATCCAAGATGTGGTGGAACTTTTACAAGTGTCAATGCACAACTATAACTGATGCGGGGCTAAGTAGAAATATGCAAGTGCTATAACCTAACAAAGTAATTTGAGTTGAAGTCTAGAAAGGGTAAAACATAACCATTAGTCCTTATTTCTTTTTTCTTTTTTTATGAATTTCGTTTGCAATATTTTTCAAAGTAAGTTGGTCTTTAGTTTTAATTTAGAGCCATTTTTTCTGATTGTGCATTTCAAGAGGTTGTGAAACAATTTGTCATATGCACCAAAAATTTGTAAGTTTCACTCTTGAAAGGCACAACGTTTAGAGAATTGTCAATAGCATTCCTCAAAACATTTGTTATTCTCGTGGAAATCTCTGAAACTGAAGTTCTATTTGTTCTGGTAAACAAAGTGTACTTTGCAATGTCTCTAGGCAGACAATAATAAAACCTTAATGTGATATGTAGTTTTTAAATATATTTCGGCATGAGAGTGCTAAGCATGTAAAAAGTGAGCCATCATTTTATAATAAAAAAAAGGTCTCCTAGCTAAGAAGCTTATCCTTCATTCATGATTTATGAGATGACATGTTTGATGTTGTCTTGTGATTAGATGTTGACCAATTCAGACACTTGTTTCTTTATTTCCTCTACTTTTTTGGGAAAAAAGTTGGTGACAGATTCTCGATTGCCGGTATTTTCATCTCCTCTTCACCCTTTTTATAGATGAGATTTTTTTTTTTTTTTTTTTAAACATTCAAAAGTAAAGAAAGTCTGCCTAGGCGTAGAAATTGACTAGTTGCTGGAAGGTAGTTTATTTTAAAAGTATATATTCTAGACTATGTAATCTTGAACAGTCATGATGCATGCTAATGAAACATGAACATCTATTAAATGAGAACTCTTGTTAGAACATTGAAGATATCTTTGATGATAACTAACCATAACCATTACAACAAGCCTTATCTCATATTCTTTGTATTTCTGGAAAACAAGAGAGCTAAATCTTCATAAACATAAGCTAAGCCTTTTAGAGCCTTCTCACAATTTCTATGTAGAAGGATCTTTCATTCTTATTTTTCAGGTGTTTTAACAAATTACAAATTTTACTATATTTGTATAGGCCTTGGACTTTGTTGCATGCTTATATGCATCTTAGTTACCTATTTGCTACATCGCACTTATAGGCATGATATATGATGCCTTTACAAGAACTGACAATTATATCCTTCTTATGTGGATTATACCATATCCGAAACATCCTAATCCTTTCAATGGGAGAGTTAGTCTTGGATTTTTGTAAGTTAGTTCCGGATCAATTTGATGCAGAATCCTAGGGTTAGAAAATTGTAGAGTTGGGTCTTAGAAGGGACCTCAATCAATATAACATTTTAAAGTTGGTGATATGAGGGATTTTCATCAAACATTGACTCATAATTGCTAATTACTTGGATGTCCGTTGTACACATTACAAACGGGCGGCTAAGGAATGCTAGCCACATCTATGTAGGGGTCTATATGGGGTATTTATATAGTCAATGAAGGAGAATAGATTGTGATAATAGAGACATGTAAACTTTCAAGTAGGACTATAGTACACATTTCATTCATTTTTAAGACTTCATTAGGACACATGGTAAAAAGTTGATCCTTTTACTTGAAGGAATAGGAAGTGAGTATGCTACTAGACAAATGATTTATTTTTGTGGCCATAACAATAGTGGGTACAAAAAGCTCCAAGAAATATGATAAAGCCCTCTAAACAAAATGCTACTCCCGATCAGTTCTTATTTGATAACTCCAACTAAGCAAGAAGGCTCACAGGACAGTGCAATAATTCTTTGTAAGCTGGATAACAATGAATTCAAAACTAAGGAACATAGAGATTAGGAAAACTAAACAATCTAAAGAATCATATTATGAAAGTAATGGGTGCATTGCAAGAGAAGTTGAATGGAAAGCCATCAGATTTGATGATTGTAATGAAAAATTTAAGGGGTGGAAAAAACATGCATTGTGTCTAAATACCATTCCACCATAAAAAGAAGATAATAGGCTTCCTTTTTTCATTCTTTCTCTCCTTTCTTTTTTTCCTTTCTATCTCCAAATTATACATTTCATAAGGGTTGTTAACAACAAATCTAGGTCAAGCTAAATAATCCTTTGTCATCTCAGCACACCTTTGATCTAGTTGCAATTTAACTTTGACATGTTCTTGCACCCTTTATTGAATCCTCATAGAGGGAAGTTGTCTTAATGCACTTAGATTCAAAAAACTCTAACATCAATAATTTTCTTCCACGTCTCCATCATGATCACCTAATCTTCCCATCCTTCCTCTAGATAGTCCCTATTTATAACCTTTTTTTTATTGTATCGGCTGCCTTACAAAACTCGAGTAAATACATGCAGTCGCGTCAGTCACTAGAATGTCCCAAAGATGTCCCGACAAAGCATAAGAGGTTTTCCATAGCTCCATGCCAGTATACTCTACCGCATAGGAGGCCACCCAATTAGCCGCTTTGTTGGCCTCCCAGAAAATATGCCTCACAGTACATGAAGTGATGCTCGATTTGAGTCTTCAAATTTCCACTATCAGTGGATGATCAGATATTTGAACTTGCAACTCTGTAGTGATCCAGGATATAACTATCCTAGAGTCTCCCTCTAAAATGATGTGGTCCGCCTATAAAATAGTGATGACATATACCAGACCTTCCCATATAGCCCTTATTTTGGCCAGTGGGACTTTTGTATCAAACAGGGATGAGCCACCTCCTGCCACAAATGTTGATCTGGAATCCTGAATGACAAACCCTGCTCCACCAACCTGACCCTGTTCTTCACACCACCATCGAAGTGGGTTACCAAAGTGAAGTAAACAACATGGGATGCAGAACTTGCAAGTGTAGAACCCAGATTTTTCTAACACCCAAAAATCTCTCTAGTGATCTAGCCCTACATGAAGTCTGGGGCGTGATGAAAGGCTCTCAATACATTAACAAGAGGGCATTCACTTACATTTCAAATTCTTTTATTTCTAGCCAACTAATTGTAATATGCAGTACAACTCCAGTAAACAGACTTCTGATCATTAATGAATCTAAGACTGCCCCTCTTAATGATTTGGAAGAAAGCATCTAAATTCCAAGGATGGATAGTTAGGGTCAATTAACTGAAGAATTGTATCCAAATTTGTAAATCTATGGGGCACTCAAATAGTACACTGGTCAACGGATTCTATGAAAGTAGAGGACATAAGAATATTCTCGGTGGGTGTAGAATCCTTCTATATGGTAATCTATCCCAAGCCAGCTTCCAGAGAAAAAGTGCCACTCTCGGATGAAGCCCTACCTTCCCAGACCCATCTTGCATCCCTTTGGTGCCTTGGAGAGCCTTTGAGAGTGTCGTAAAGCTCACTGACTCTGTCCTCAATCCCCCTCTCCCCCCCCCCCCCAAAAAAAAAAGAAAGGAATTGCTATGAAAGCCTCACCTCCCAAAGCATTGTTTGATAAGTCCTTTGTTCCTTGTTCTTTATTCCAGTAGCCATCAAATCACATACCGTTTTGTTATCTAGGGCCTCATAGTCGATAGGTATGATAGCGCGCCAACGGAACTAAGAGATCCAAGGGTCGTCACTACATGATAGTCCGTCCATCCGCGACCATCCATCTGAATGTGAAGGCAGCCAGGGAGCAAAAGAACATAACCACTTCCAAATAAAAGCAGCTTGCCACTATTGGTTACCTATGCTGGTCAATCATCTTCCCCATACTTGGCTCTCATCAACATACTCTAAAACTTTTGAGGCTCTAAAAGTAGTTTCACAGCATGATTGACATATTGCATCCCAAGCTAGGAGGTGAATTCTTTCGGACTGATCTGTTTGAGCTCTATAGGAAGTTTTGCACCATCTGTTCAACTCTGTTAATAACTCCTCTAGGTAAGAAAGTATTGCCCATAATATATGCTGGCATACCACTCAAAACTGATCTGATTATAACAATGTTTGCCTGTCATCGATAACAAGTTCCATTGCCACCCCTCCAAGTGATCTTGGAACCCTTGAATCTGTGTGTTGCATTAACAAACTCGAGTCATCTACTCATTATATGAGGCTGGGTAGTATTTATAACCTTTGAACCTTTTAGTTTTAGTTGACCTTCCCTAAAGATCCTAACTCTCCAAATGCATTCCTATGAAAGAATTTTCCCTACTAAGCAATCCTTGTGGAACTCTTAAATGAA
>NW_024069268.1:0-56097 GCF_009389715.1 Phoenix dactylifera
GGGCTTGGTGCAATGGTAAGGTTGCTCCATTTGACCTGTGCATCATGTATTCGAAACACCTCAGATGCTAAGTGGCAGAAACCTTGGGGATGCCTTTTTTTGTTTTCTTGAATGTATTATGTATCATAAAGGTAAGGCTTGTGATATGTCGGGATGATTATATTCTATTAAGTTGTGAATGATTGTTTTATGATTATTATTTTTTAGGATGTAGTCTTATCTTCTAAAGTTCAAATGGACCAACAATTAGCATATCTGGTTGACTCGGTGATTTATTTTTCGAACTGAGGTTGGCTCGTTACAAAGCCAAATATTGTGTATTCTAGGTAAATTGTCTGTTTTGGTTTCTTAGGACTCACTTCTCGTAGGCTAAACATGATTCCTTTTTGGCTTCCCAAAAAGGCTCCATTTATTTTTATACAAGAATTGACTTGTGTCTGGCACTGTAGTGGATATAGCTTTGTGTTCTTTATATTGGAAGCCATTCTTTTTCTTTTCTTTTTCTTTTTCTAAACATTTTTTAATATTTTTTTCTTTTTTTAATAAAAAACGTTGTCTTCTTGCACCTTCCCCATGCTAGACCTAATGATTTCTATTGAACACAGATAATTCCTTGACCTGTACGTGGTTTGACGGCCATACTCTTTCTGGTTCCCTTTAGATGAGATGAAGTTTCTTGATTCCACCTAGTTTGAGACTAAGTTTGTTTAATTTATTTACATAAATTAGTACACTTGTATTGCGTTCAGATGATAATGTACTTGCTTGAGTTTCTATTGTCCGCCGGCCTTGTAGTTTAGGTAATTATGGATAGCCACTCTCTTTGCCAGCTATCCCTTTTAACACAACTTTTATGTTTGATTATGCACTTTGCATTCCGCTATATTCATGGTAAATCTACTTCATCAGTTTTTGTGGGCTCGGACCTTCAAACTGCATCATCCTAGAATTTTACCAAACTCATAAAAACTGTTCAAGTATATTCGTGTCTGCTGTTGTCTTACTTATCTATTATCTTCTGAGCTTATTGCTGACCCTATGCAGCAGCTAAGTCCGAACCTTTTGGGTGATGATGACATCTTTACTCCTTTCTTTGATAGCCTTTAAATGGAAATATACAGCTCCTAGTCATCTTATCTTATAGGGGCTTGATTCGTGATTTTCTGTGGGAAGCTGTCCTCGATAAATCCTAACCATTGATGTCTCTTTAGCAAGCATATCTGATTGGTGGAACAGCGTGCTCAGGTCGAAAAATTTTCTGATCGCATTATTTCTTGAAGTATATAAGTATATTTTGATTATTTGCCAACAATTTGTCATAGTATTACTTTTATTGCTTTAGGCTGTGATTTCTTGAATCAAATTAGCTTTTTGGTCTATATTGACGTTCAACAAGCATCAATAGTCTTGGACACCAATTTTTGGACTGGTATACTAGATTAAATTATCCATGTGTTGCTGACCTGTTCTGGCCAGATCTTGATTTGAAAGCATTGGTAGCTTGCGGGTTGGGAGGGAACCCTCTTGGTTCACGTATCCAAAAGCTCCAAAAAAATTTGGAACCGGTACCAGGCCGATACGGTTAGCCGGTTCGGGCCGGTACGGGTTTTTAACACCGAACCAGACCGTTCGGAGCCAGTATCGGTTCGGTACGGGCTGAACCGGCCGGTACAGCCATTCTTGCTTTTTTGTTTGTATGGATGCATTTTTGCAGGAATATTGATGCAACAAGGGTTGACTTCTAAATTTGTTCTCTTCTTTTGCATGCCACCTTCTCTGGCAATAGGCGAGGCATTTTTGGAAGGTCTACTACACTGCTGACAACCAATCTGCATTCATTGTAAGTTGGAGAGGTCATCACCCGAGGAGAGGAGGAGCGGGGATCTTCTCCTCTTTTTGTGTGTATGTATGTATATTGATGAGATGATGGGTGAACTTGTAAAATTGCTCTTTTCTTCTTTGCGTGTCAGCTTCTCTAGCAATTGGCGGGGAACATCTGGAAGTGGCGAATTTGAGCCTCTTTTCCTTTCCCATTTGCCTTCTAATTTCTTGTTTTTTGAAGATTATTATTTTTTAAGGCATCTTTAATTACAAAACTGTAATTAAATTCTTCTGATGTGTTTTTTCTGCTGTTCCTGAAGAATTCATATGATTTGGAGGCTGATGATAGTTTCGAGATAAAGATGGTATCAATAAGGTACGATTTTTGACTTTGAGAACCGGACATTCTCAAAGTTCGTGTTTTGGCTTGTCAGAAATCAGGAGTTGTTTGCTCAATACTAGAATGTGTCGCATATTTACATTTTCTCCTTCACAAAATCCCGACCATAAATAGATGGGCTTTTTTACATGAACTTCCAGTTTGTGTGAATCTTATTGTGCTATTTTTTCTCAATTCTTTTATGTCTCTTGTTATTAAGTTAGCTGAAATGCCTGCTTCACCATGGATAAACTTTCTCCTAATTGTTGCGATTGGCTAATTAATTTAATTGTTTTTTCATTTTTATTTCTGCTCTCATTTAATTTGGGATGCTCTGGTGTTTTTCTGACATTTACATCTTTGTTTTCCGATCGCAGTATTTCTTGAAGTATGTAAGTATATTTTGATTTATTTGCCAACAATTTGTCATAGTATTACTTTTATGCCTTTTCGAAGGGGATTTTTTCTTTCTGGGTTTGTTTTTGATCCCAAAATGGATGATTTGTTGCCCCTAGCCAAGGTTCGGGAGCTAGATTTTATGTTTTTCTTTCTATTGGATTCGATTTTCTGCCAAAGATTTGGTTTTGGAATCTCTATCTTGATTGCCCATCAAAGATGGAACCTTTATCTTGATCTCTTTAAATTTTTCATTGTCTTTTTTTTTTAATTATTATTTAGCTGAATTCTTTATTCTTATTTGCTTTGTTATTTCTCTCTCTCCAGCGCGCGCGCGTCTCATGCCAGGTATTTAGAGTCACTTATCTAACGTTGGAGTTTGGATTTTATAATATCATGGGAAGAGCTGCTTTGATAATTTTTTTTTCCTGATTTTAGTTTCTATTTATTGAGAGTCGAAATTTGGCACTAGTTAAACATCTGCTTGAGTTGTGAAAAACAAAAAGATCTGAATTTGGGTTTTGAAGATTGAAGAATAGGTGGCAATATTCAGAAGCCAGGATTTTTTTTTCTCAATTGTTTAGCTTGTCCAAGAATGTTCTGACCTCGTAAAAGTAGATATGATATGTTTTCAGCTTATGTTTAACTATGACTGCCGTGAGTGTTGGACTAACTTTAATTTACTATCTTAGCTCGTTTACAAAACTTAATTTATTTGGATTGTTTAATGATTACAGCAGTCTTTTGTTAAGTATGTCGCATCTGAAAAGGTCCCCAAGGAATTTAAATCATTCCTTTACTGTTCTCCTTGAGGCTTGGAAGAAAAATTTGCTCCATGGCTTTTTATTTAGTCTGTATTAAGTTATTTGATTTTTCATTTTTCCCATCAATTTCCTATCCCTATCAGAGCATCATAATTTTACTGTTGTTAATTCTTTTTTTATCATGTAAAGGATTTCAACCAATTTTTACAAGACAATTATAAATGTGATATAAAATTTTGCCCCAAAGTCAAACCTATGGAAAAAACATTAATTTTTCTTGGATTAAAGTTGGAACACTACCTTGCTTTTGACCCAGCCTATTTCAGATATTGTTTTCTTGTTTTGGATGAAGACTTTCTTAAATGCAATTAAAGAAGTTGAATTTTATGTAAACCTAAATTGATTATACTCTCATCTGCTTGTGGTCAAGAAGTTTTCAACCCCATGCTATTAGCACAATGGTCATTGAAAATATATTTATAATTTTCTTGATGAATAGAGTATTTTTAAAAATCTAGCAAAGTTTGCAAGTACTTTACAAATCACTGTGACAAGATTTTGCTGTACTCTTCCCTTTTACATACTCAAATTTCAGGAGATTCGTTATTTTTCCTACTTTACTCGCAACTTTATCTCATGTTATTACATTTCCTCTATCATCGTTATCCCATATTTTGACATTGTTACCGTGACAATCTAAACTAGAATATGATTCTCAGTGTTTTGACTTTTACGCTATCAAGGTTAAGGACTAAAACTGTCGTTCTTTTTCCTAATGTAGGTATCTGCCCTTGCTTATACTTTTGTAGAATGGGAGGCACCATCAACTGACTGCTTTTGCCTCCATAATATTGTGTAATAATTGTAAAGTAACTGGTTGACATGAAATGGCGACCAGTGTTGGTCAGACTTATTATGGATGGTCACAGGAGGAGTTATCTGATCGAGATGATTCTCAAGTAATTTTTTTCTAATCTCTTTGGGTTGTTCACCATCATAATTATTTGTCTAAAAAAATCTTTAATGCTCCTTTAGAGTGCTAAACTAACAGCAATTCATTCTTACATGTATCAAACCATCTATTTTTTGCTCTTTAACCCTTTTTTAATGACATTATTCAGGTTACATAAATGCTAACTACAATGATACGATATTTATCTATTGCTAGTTTCATTTTGCATTTCAGATTTTTAATATATGATCTTACATGTAATATATTGTATCAAATTCTACACTATATTTGCAACAGAATGGTACGAGTTCTTTTATTCTCTGCTGTGGTCTTATTGGTTCTATTTTGCTTGTTTTCCTCTCCTTGCAGTTTCATTGCTGTTTTTGAAGTATATACAGTTGGGATGATATAAACTCCTTACATCTGCTTATTAAGTTAGATTGCTATGCAAAAGGTCTATAATGAATATAATTTTCCTATTCTGTTGTTATTGGGTGGCTAAATGGGTGCTTGAGCTTTATTAAGTACCTGAGTTTCATTTCTCTGTATTTCCTGATGTGACCTACTTTGTTATTCTTCTCCTATATTGAATTCTGAACTCATGATACATTACCTTTCAGCTGTGTTGGTATATTAATTTTCCCCTTTTTGTTTCTTACATTTTCTGTTGATTTATATGGATATTATATTGAGTTTGATACAAAGTTAGCAGAGAATATAGCATGTGATACAAAGAAGCCAATGAAAGATAATTGGGGTGCTGTAATTATTTAAATATATTGTTTTCTTTCATTTATGTAGAGTATTAATATTGTTAATGTGGTTTGCAGGAAGCTTCGGTCTCGCAAATGCTTGATCATGGTTCTATATCCTTTGGAAGATTTGCAGCTGAGTCATTGTCATGGGAGAAAAGGTCAGTGTTTACTCACGACAGACGCCAGGAGGAACTGGACAAGTTTAGTGGCTTAGTTGCCGAAAAGAAAGCATACTTTGAAGAATACTACAGAAGGCTTCGAGCTTTAAAGGCCTTGGAACAGAACCAGCAAACTGAGCTCACATTGGATTATGGTGGTGATGGTAGTAATTCTAGCCAAACTGGAGAAGATGATGAAACAGCTCTGCAGCATGGAAGTCTTAGAGATGGGGCAGCAGAAACTATTGATGCCCCTTCTACAGAAACTGAAAATGAACTAAACTTCAAGCAGGATACGAAGTGCAGTCAAGCTCTTCAAACTAGACCGCTGTATCCAGGATCCACAACATCAAATATAGACTCGCTGAGAAGAAGCATGGAAAAAATTGAGCCAGAGAAAAACTTTAACCATGCTGTGATGCAAGACCTGGACAGAGAATCCTTGTCGTCATTAAGTAGAAGCATAGAAGAGATTGAACAGAATGATATCAGTAGTGTTGATGACAGAGAGATTCTGAGGGAACAGGAGAGTCCAGGGTCTAATGTTGAATCTGGGCCTCCTACCAACAGGTCTGTGTCAGACGTGACAAATTCTAGAACCGGAGTCTCACAGCATGCACCTGGTCACAACTTGATACCATACAAAACCAAACTGGCTGTTGAGAAACCTCCAGACTGTAAATCAGTTCCTGAAGTGAAGAAGGTATGGCAAACTTGGGATGTTATCTTGCATGTGTATAAAAACTACTTGTTACTTTGAATAAGCTAGTTTGTTTTTCTTCAGTGACCAAATGAAATCAAGACTGGGAAAGGAACTGGAAATGTTTGTTTCGCTATGCTGCAGCAAATCCAACTTCCCAGTCAGATATGATGTCCAAATTTGTTTTAAAAATACGGGCGTGCTAGGGACATACTTGGGCAATAGCTCATTTAGGAGGAAAATCTTGACCACCATGGGTCACCCAGTCCACAAAATTGATTCAGATAGGATTTTGGGTGCAGTAGTTCGTGCACATTTTCTAAATGCAATATCTCCTTTTCCACCATTCAGCTCAGAGCTAAAGCAGAGCCGGCTTGTTACTGACCGTCTCCACAGAATCCCAGCATGATTTATTGATCAGAAATTGTTTCTTCCTTTCATCCCTTTAACCTTCCAATCAGATATAACTTATTTTTATATTAGTTATCTAACCAAGGGTATATATCATGGCCATCACCCACAATTCAGAGAAGCATAAAAAAAGAGAAGTTGATGTACTCCATACGGTGGATTTTTGATATGCCAAATATTACCTATTCTTCAGTTTATTCTTAATAGTAAATACAGACTTACTGTATATGCTAAGTATTGTTTGTTCCTACTAGCGTACTGAATATATTCAGTCAAGAGAATAGTGTAAGCCTAATTCTGTTATACCATGAGATTGATCCTTAACATTCTAGGAAAATGCTTCCTTTAAAACAATATCGTTTTGGTTGTGACAGGCAAGAAACACCACGATGGCAATGACTTGTCTGAAGATGCAAAGCCTCAGGTGTTCCCATTAAAAGGAATCAATCATCAGATAGCTGCAATCATGCATAATGCAGTGTGTCAGCAGCTGCCTGCTGTGTGCGGTTAACTAGTTATAATACCTGTTTTCTCTCCTAGTTAAAATGGCTGCTGCTGTCAAGTGGTACATATCTGTAGTCTGTGTAACTTGCTGTATCATATATGCCATAAAAGGCTGTAATTTAGATCTTGTATTGCTTTGGAGCGTTGATCCCGTCGGGTTACTCTCGCACGCGTTGCGACGATTGCAGTGGAAACACACGTGCGGGGTTGTTCATCACATGAACATTCCAGGAAGGGTAGAATTCAAAAAAATTCTGAGTTCACAAACTCAGAAAATTATGAATTAAAAAAAAGAGATTAAAATTAAAACTTGATTAATTTAATTCTATAATAAAGAATTGTAAGGATTCTATTTTACCTTTGAGCGGGTAGATCTTTACCGCTATCTGATGATCGAAGGATTAAACCGTACAAGTGTCCAACCTTTATAGGTATCCACACAAGGTACAGATCGTTTCAAGCATCTTGATTTCATCGGAGTGCTGGCTTTCTTATAGAAGATTCTCTTTTGAAGGTTGAAACTTTTTTAAGCAATTAACTTTTGATTGCTTCCAAGAGGAGGAAGAAGGAAGAAGAAAAAGAAACATTTTCTCTTTTCTTGGAAGGAGGAAGAAGAAAAGGACTTCCTTGCGGCTAAAGAAGAGGAAGAGAAGGCTGAATTCAATAATCTCTAATGCATATTTAGCCCTCACGCCCCCCTCCTCTTTATGTAAGCATCTCATGTCTAGCTTAAAGAAGGAAAAGGATTTGGAGAAATTCTTTCTTGATTCACCCCTTCCAATCCTTTACTTAAAAGAGGTTGGAGAGAACCAAGGAGAGGCAACATGGCCTCTCCTTGTGCCGTGTGGAAGGCCAAAAAAGGAAGGAGGGGTGGGGCGTGATGCAATCAAGAGGTTCTTGGCGTGATTCAAGGAGGGGTGGATGCCCCTCCTTTGTTTCACCCGAGGAAGAAAAGGAGGGGGAGTTCCTTCCTTTTATGCTTTAGATTTTCTAATTCAATTAGGAATTATATGGTTCCTCTTGATTAATTGAATCCTAATCTAATTAGGACCCAATATGTCCTCCAATTTGATTCATGTAAATCCTAATCCAATTAGGATCCAAATTGGATTTATGAATTAAGTTCCTTATCAAATAAGGAGTTCTAATTAATTAGGACTTTCCATCCTTATCTAATAAGGTTAAGCCTAATTGATTTAGTCCAATTGAAATCCTCCTTCTTTAACTCACTAACTCTTAGTGGGTTAAACCAATTATCAATCAAATTGACAATCAAGATATATTGCAATTCTAAATCGCAATCCAACCGTCGGAATGATCAAAATCTCTTATATGTGTGACCCCATAGGTTCTATTCTGTCTGATAGTGAGATATATTGTGATCTCCATCATAATATTATTGAAACTCCTTTCAATTGGTTGAAATAATTTCAACTCTTTTCTTCAGAATTTACTGATCATCAAGTGAATGCCTTCGAGTCTCACAATCCACCAGTGATACCTAGCAGCATGTAGTGACAATCCAGTAAAACGGAATAGATGAACTTCTAGGTGCAGTTAGCGTATGATATAGTCCTTCTATCATGGATCCCGACAAGATGGAGGTCATGGATAACTCCTCAAACCCCATCATCTGTCATATGTCAAAATTTATTTGACTTAAGTTCGAGATTAGAAAACTCCTTTTCCAAAATGTCTTAGCCAAGGTTTTTCGAACTCAGACTCATAAATCACATAGGATCTCTCTTAGTCTATCAAGATCGATAGATCCCATCTAGATGCAATCCTAATTCGACAGTGAACCTACTGCAGCCAATCTGCACCACAAGGATCCTAATGGATAGGGCCCGTGTTTATGTGCTCGTCAAACTACAGCGACCTCACTGTGAATAGCTATGGCATCGCAGGTCTAAGTACCAATCATACAACTGCAGCATCAAGTAAATCACTGACATCCAAGTGACTTCTTGTTTTGGTCACGCTCAGTACACTTATTCTCTAACAAGCACTTGCACAATCATTTCAGTGTCCCCACACTGTGGACTCAAGACTCGTCCATTAAAAAATATGATATGTGCACTAATCTCATCGAATCGATCACCGTCCTTCGTAATGATCCATCGATCAAGAGTAATTCAGAAATTAATCAACAATGGCACATGCTTTAAATTCTCAACTCTTGAGAATATATGTCATTATCTTATTAATTCTTTGGACAATTCATGGACGGATAATAACATGAATGAAAAAAATATCCAATTTTATTAATTAATAAAAAGATCAAGTACAAATTTATGTCTCAGAATATATACAATTTTTCTGCCAAATTAGCTTCTAGGGCATACTTCTAATAGATCCTGCAGCTAGAAGTGTCATTGGATATTTAAAGATGGTGTATATACATCAAAGAGAAAGGAATGAACTTAGATATATGAGCATGATAGATCATCAAACATCTCTTTCTAATTTTGATTGATGTGGTGATCATGTAATTTGGAATGTATAGTAGGTCAGTGGATTCCTTTGGGCCTTGATATGCATGTTAATGGTTCCTTTTGCCCTGTTGCTTCAGCAGCTCAACCGAAAAAAAAAAAAAAAGCTGGCTAGAGGCTGTTGTCTTCCAGCAATAAATCCACCTCATATTTATGAGGAGAAAGGGCTGTGGTATCTACCAACCACTTGCTCATGCAATTCCCCACAAGGAGCAGAGTAGGAGAAATCTGAGGTGACTAGATGATAGCTCGTCAATGCTACAGGGCCACCCTCAAGAGAAAGAAATCCATAGAAATCCTACCGATAGAAGGGTTGGACACAAGGGACAAACTGAAGGAGCAGCGAGGAGAACTAGCCGAAGAGTTGGCGCAGGTTCCCTTAAAGAAATATAAGCCTGACCAAACTGTTTGGATCAGCTCCAACTTGAGTGAAGAAAATCGAGGTAAAGTAATCAATTTCTCTATGCCAATGCGGATGACTTCACCTAGTCGGCCCAACAACATGCTGGGTTTAAGCTCCAAGGTGTTGGTTCACAGGCTCAATGTGGACCCAACTCATCGACTTGTGTAATAAAAGAAGAAAAACTTCATCGTAGAAAAACAACAAGTCATCGACCAAAAAGTTGACAAACTCTTGGAGAATAGTTTTGTTCACGAGGTGAACTATTCTGATTGGTCAGCCAATATTGTACTTGTGAATAAAACTAACAAAAAATGACAAGTTTGCATCGACTATACCGACCAGAATAAGACTTTTCCGAAAGACAGCTTTCCACTCCCCAAGATTGATCAGCTCGTAGATGTGACCTTTGGACATCAATTACCAACCTCCATAGATGCAATCTCTAGGTACAACCAGATCCAAAAGACATCCGAAGACGAGTAGAAAACAACCTTTCTCACTGGCAGAGGCCTCTACTGCTACAAGGTAATGCCCTTTGGCTTAAAGAATACAAGGGCAACTTACCAACACCTCATCAATAAGATCTTCAAGGAGCAAATCGGCCGAAACATGGAGGTGTATATGGATAACATGTTCGTAAAAAGCTAAGTAATGGGGCAGCACATAGCCGACTTAGAGGAAACTTTTGCGACCCTCAAAAGGTTCCAAATAAAGCTCAATCGGACGAAGTACGCCTTCGGAGTTGCGTTAAGAAAATTTCTGGATTCCGTAGTGACACAGCGAGGCATTGAGGCAAATCCAAAGAAGATCTGAGCAGTGCAGGACATACAACTCCCAAAGACCGTCAAAGAAATTCGGTGCCTGGCTGGTCAGGTCGCCGCGCTGGCAAGATTTGTCTCCAAATCAGTGGAGTGCTGCCTTCCATTCTTCAAGATCCTAAAGCATCCAAAGAACTTTCAATGGATCAAAGAGTGTCAAAAGGCCTTCGACCAACTAAAGAAATACCTCAGCTCTATCGCCTTTCCTCACCAAGCCATAAGTTAGAGAAATGCTTTACTTATAATTAGTCGTTTCTCCTTCTGCTGTGAGTGTGATCTTGGTGCAGGAGGAAGAAGGATGCTAGAAACTGATCTACTACACAAGTAGTATCCTACAAGATGCCAAGACCAGATATTCTAAGTTGGAGAAGGTGGTTTATGCTCTCATCATCTCAGCTCGGAAGCTCCGCCCATATTTCTAGACCCATTCAGTCACAATCTTGACCGACCAGCCAGTGAGGCAAATTATAAGAAAGCCCAGAATTGCAGATTAGTTGGTGAAGTGGGCAGTGAAGCTCAAAGAATTCGACTTGGAGTACCAACCTAGGCCGTCCATCAAGGCAAAAGGGTTGGCATACTTTCTGGTGGAATGCACTATCCCTAATGAAGATCCCGCCGAGCTCTCCAAAATAAAGACCACAGAGTGGTTATGGATCCTGCACGTAGACGAGTCATCAAACCTAGGGGGCAGTAGGGTTGGGCTCATACTTACCAGCCCAGATGGAGTAATCATAGAGTACGCTCTGCGATTCAAGTTTTCGACCTTAAATAAGAAGGCTAAATATGAAGTGCTCATCACCAGGCTCAAGCTTTCCAAGGAGCATGGGTCCAGCAGTTGAAGGTCTTCAAAGACTCACAATTGATCGTCGGCCAAGTTCGAAGAGAATTCGAAGCTCGGTGGCCATCGATGATCATATATCTACAGAAAGTAAACGACATCACTTTAGCCTTTCATAGCTTTGATATACATTAGATTTCTCATACGGAGAATGCAAGGGTCGACCTGCTGTCAAAACTAGCCACCTCGAAGATTGTCGACCCGACCAAAGCTACATCTCTCGAAGTCCTAGAGAAGCCGAGCATCGACGAGCCCGAGGTCATGATAAACACTATTGTCGAGCCGAGCTAGATTGATCCCCTCTTCGACTTCTTGAAGGACGAAAAATTGTCTACGAACTAGGGTGGAGCCTGCTGGATGAAGCAACAAGCCTCCCACAATGCTCTCCTTGATGACAAGTTATATTGGAGATCATTTTCATTGCCTCTCCTCAGATGCCTTTGTCTGACTGAGGTAGATTATGCACTTCAGAAAGTGCATGAGGACATCTGTGGAAATCACTTGGGGGGAATATCCTCGGCCTATAAGATCTTACGACAAAGATACTGTTGGCCCACCCTGCAAAAGGATACTGCCGACATCGTCAAGAGATGCAACCAATACCAATGCTAGGCAAGCATCCAATAATGACTAGCTGTGTCGCTGACACCGATTAGTGCCCTTTAGTTATTTGCACAGTGGAGAATCGACATCCTTGGACCTTTTTCAAAGGCAATTGGGCAGTGCCAGTTTTTCTTTGTGGCGGTGGACTACTTCACCAAATGGGCAAAAGTCGAGCTAGTGGCTTGGATTACCAAGGTGAAAGCTCAAAATTTTGTTTGGAAGGCCATAATTTCTATATTCGGACTCCCTCGAGTGATCATCACCGATAATGGGCGTCAGTTTGACAATGCCCAATTCACAGAATTTTACACTAAGCTCGGAATCGACCACCGGTTTACTTCGGTGGCACACCTCCAATCAAACAGAGAGGCCAAAGTAACCAACCGAACGATTTTGTAGGGACTAAAGGCAAGACTGGACTGAGTAAAGGGCATGTGAGTTGAAGAGCTCTACAGTGTTTTGTGGGCATATAGAACCACGTCTCGAGTCCCCACCAAAGAGACGCCCTTCAACCTTGCTTTTGGAATAAAGGCAGTAATCCCATTAGAGATTAGGCTTCCGTCACTTCGGGTGAAAAGCTTTGATGACCAAACAAATCTCGATCAGCTCCGAGCCAACCTTGATCTATTGGAAGAAACTAGAGAGAAAACTCAAATCCGCCTGGCAAAGTACCAGTGGAAAGCAGCTCGGTACTACAACTCAAAGGTCAAGAGTAAGATCTTCTGACTTAGCGACCTCGTCTTAAGAAAGATCGAAGTATTTTGACCAAGAGAGCCCGAAAAGCTAAACCCAAACTGGGAAGGCCCATACTGAGTAGCCGAATCAATGCGACCTAGAATATATAAGTTGGAGCACCTTGACGATGCTCTGATCCCATGAACTTAGAATTTCGACAATCTTCATATTTATCACCAATAAGGTTCGTTTGTATTTCAAGTTTATTTCTAATAAAAATTTTCTCGTTATGTCTCTATCTTTTAGATTGGACAAGTGTGGAGTGATTGATTAAAACCCCGTTTGATTTTGATGAGCTCAAAGCATTTGAGTATATCGTGTGATTACTAATGAATTCAATTGAGTGTTTCAGTGAAAATCCTGCTCAAGTGTTTCTAGACATGGTTTACAGTATTTTGGATAAGTTAAGAAGTCTGCTGAACCAATGTCTGAGACTCGAGTCGACTCCCGAGTTTCACGAGTCGACTCCAAGCGTATCAAGGTCACTGGCACGAGCTCGAGTCGACTCCTAATCAGTATGAGTCGACTCCGACTGAAAACAGACAGAAGGATAGAAGAGCAGTCTTTCAGATCTGAGATTCGAGTCGACTCCAGTGGAACGCGAGTCGACTCCCAGCGGTGCACAAAGAAAAAGTCAGAGAGTGTTTTATGGACTCTGAGATTCGAGTCGACTCCAGTGGAACGCGAGTCGACTCCCAGCGGTACACAAAGAAAGAGTCAGAGAGTATTTTATGGACTCTGAGATTCGAGTCGACTCCAGTGGAACGCGAGTCGACTCCCAGCGGTGCACAAAGAAAAAGTCAGAGAGTGTTTTATGGACTCTGAGATTCGAGTCGACTCCAGTGGAACGCGAGTCGACTCCCAGCGGTACACAAAGAAAGAGTCAGAGAGTATTTTATGGACTCTGAGATTCGAGTCGACTCCAGTGGAACGCGAGTCGACTCCCACCGGTGCACAAAGAAAAAGTCAGAGAGTGTTTTATGGACTCTGAGATTCGAGTCGACTCCCGCATTACGCGAGTCGACTCCAAGATTGTGCGACCATCAACAGAGAAAACCATGTTACTGCCACTGAGATTCGAGTCGACTCCCAGACAGCTCGAGTCGACACCAAGACAAGCTTCACGTCAAAAGGCAGAAGACCAACTTTCGGAAACTGAGAGCCGAGTCGACTCCAAGGAAGTTCGAGTCGACTCCAAGACTGGATGAGCCAAAAGACAGAGAATCGGGAGTTCGGGCTCTGAGATTCGAGTCGACTCCCAGGACAGTCGAGTCGACTCGAGAGGGCAAAATTCAAATTTGTATCCACGGTCTACAGAGGAAAAGCCGACTCCAAAATTGCCAGGTCAGCGCCAGAAGTTGGCGAGTCGACTCCGGGCCAAGACGAGTCGACTCCCAGTCGTGACGGCAACTTTAATTCAAACTTGGAACAGTTGCCGAGTCGACTCCTGAAAAGCTTGAGTCGACTCCCGCTACAGCCGAGTCGACTCCTGATCGCGCGAGTCGACTCCAACCCACCAACGGTCACATTGTCAGGCTGCGCAGAGTGTGCAGAACGGCCAGAAAAAGTGGAGTAACGGCTAGTTTCCGTGGGGGTTGGCTTAAATAGCCACAGAAGACTGTAGCAAAATAGAGAACATACATTCCACTCCAAGCATTCAAGTCTTCAAGCTTTGCAAGTGCTCTTCAACGAGAAAAAGGGGAGATCAGCATTTACTGCGCCACCAACTTCTCCCCAGCATTCAAAGCTTCCTCCTCCTACATTCAAGTCGATCACTCATCCAAGAGGAGACCAGAGTCAAGAAGCCATTCCTCTACTTAAGCTTAAAAGCGTTTGAGGGCTTCTAAACTCATCCTTGAATATATTGTTTCATACCTGCTTTTGAGAAGCTTATTTTCTGTTTTCTTTCTACTACGTGTATTTACTTGGTTCAATCGGGGGATTGAATCAAAGGGAAAAAGGTTAGTTGGTGAGCCAGTTTTAAAACCAACGTGTGAAAGGGTTTGATTGTGAGCCCGGGAAAACAATCGGGGTTGGTTCTAGTCGGTGAGCCTGGGAAAACCGACCGAGTTCGTTGTTAGCTCGTAAAACAACAAGTTTGGTTGTGAGCTTGCAAAACAACCGGCTGTAATCCAAGGGGGTTATAGTGTATTCCCAAGAGAAACTTGGGGAGTGGACGTAGGAGCAAGGGATAGCTCCGAACCACTATAAAACTTGTGTTTGTGATTGATTGTCTCTTCCTCTTCTCATTTCATATTGCTCACAGCACATAGTAATTAATTAAATAACTTGGCATAGTTTTTAATTAATCATCCATAACGTTTTAAATTATCCAAATTGTTTTAAAACCCAATTCACCCCCCCCTCTTGGGTTGTCTATCTGGGCAACAGGTGGTATCAGAGCCAAAAACTCTTCCACTCAAGAGTTAAAAGATCAAAATGACAACCCCATTTGGATCTTCTCACATTGAGGGTCAGTCCACCCAAAGACCCCCTTTCTTCAATGGATCCGACTACTCATACTGGAAGGCTAGGATGAAAATATTCATCCAAGCCCAAGACTATGAGATGTGGACCATTGTTGTAAATGGCCCATACATCCCATCCATATATATAGATGGTGTCAAGGTACCCAAACTAGAAACGGATTGGGATGAACATGACATGAGGAAGGCACAATTAAACTCTAAAGCAATGAATGTCTTCTATTGTGCCTTAGACCGTAATGAATTCAATAGGATTTCAACTTGTAATTCAGCAAAAGAAATTTGGGACAGACTTGAAGTGACCCATGAGGGCACGAATCAAGTCAAGGAATCCAAAATAAACATCTTGGTTCATAAATATGAACTATTTAAAATGGATTCAAATGAAACTATCACATCCATGTTCACTAGGTTTACTGATATTGTCAATGGCCTAAAAAGCCTTGGCAAGAACTATACTAACAGTGAGCTTGTCAGGAAAATCCTTCGATGTCTACCGAGGTTGTGGGAAGCTAAAGTGACAGCGATCCAAGAAGCTAAAGACTTGAACAAGCTTCCACTTGAGGAGCTCCTTGGATCCCTGATGACTCACGAACTCACCATGAAACAACACGAGGAAGAGTCTTCCCATAAGAAAAAGGTAATAGCTTTAAAATCTACTTCTTCTAACAAGGACTTATCTTGCAGCAGCAGCAGTGAAGAAGAAGAAGATGAGGAAGATGGTGGTGAGGCTCTTCTTGTGCGCAAATTCAAGAAATTCATCAACCACAAGAAGTCCTATCATCAAAGGAGAGGGCCCTCAAATTTCTACCGGAAGGACAAAGGTAAGGAAAGAGAAAACGAGGGGATTGGATGTTACGAGTGCAAGAAGCCGGGTCACATAAGAGCTGAATGCCCCTTACTGAAGAAGGGGAGTAAGTACAAGAAGAAGAAAGCTCTTGTCACTACACTATCCGACTCCGACTCATCATCCTCCTCTTCTGACGAGGAACAAGAAGAAAAGGCCAATTTCTGCTTCATGGCCAACGAAGACGAGGTAACTTCCGATACGCATCCTGATTTTTCTTTTGATGAACTTTATGATGCGTTCAATGAATTAATGATTGAGTATAAGAATATAAATGTTAAAAACAGAGAACTAAAAGTAACTAATCAAACTTATATTCATAAGCATGATTCATTAATTAAGGATAAAGATAATCTTACCAAAGAAAATCTAGAACTTAAGACAAGCAATCAACTTTTAATTAAGAAGACTAACACCTTAACTAAAGATAATGAAAAACTAACTAAGGAACTTTCAAACCATAAACAAGTCTTAAACAAGGATCTAACAAAAGAACTAAATGATTTAAAAACAGAAAATCAAACATTAACTAAAGAACTTAACAAATACAAACCCTTAGTTGAAAAATTTACATATAGTTCAGAAAAGTTAAACATGATACTAAATAGTCAACGTGCAGTATTTAATAAAGCAGGCTTAGGGTACAAACCAAGGAATAAGCAAAAACTTCTTAGTAATTTCTTTGTTAAAGCTGGGGAAACAAAAACTAAGAAAATCACCTGTTTCTGTTGTGGAAATATAGGACATAAAGCAAATACATGTGACTATAGGAAAAGGAAAACTAAAAGAAAAATTAAAAGGGTATGGGTTCCAAAAGGAACCAACTTGACTAACCATGAAGGACCCAAGAAAACTTGGGTACCTAAGATGACATGATTTGCTTGTGTAGGAGTGTCTTGCAGCCAAGGTCAACAAAAATTGCTGGTATTTGGATAGTGGCTGCTCAAGGCACATGACGGGTGATAAAGACCAATTTTTCACCCTTGAAGCTAAGAAGGGAGGTGTTGTGACGTTTGGAGACAACAACCAAGGTCACATCATTGGCATTGGTAAAGTTCAAATCACCCCTTCTACTTTTATAGATAATGTTAGATATGTTGATGGTCTTAAACATAACTTGTTAAGCATTAGTCAATTATGTGATAAAGGATATGATGTTATGTTTAAACCATCACTATGTATTGTAACAAATCCTAATGATAATAGTTTGGTCTTTAAAGGGATTAGACGTGGAAATGTATATGTTGTAGACCTAGAAGATCTTGCAAAACATAACCAATGTCTAGTTGTAAATGAAACCAAAGAAAATGATGCTAGTTGGTTATGGCACCGTAAGTTAGGTCATGCAAGCATGGACACAATAACTAAACTAGTTAAAAGAGACTCCGTGATAGGTTTGCCAAAATTAAAATTTGAAAAGAACAAAATCTGTGAAGCATGTCAATTTGGCAAACAATCTAGGAATTCTTTTAAATCCATAAAATGTGTCTCTACCTCTAGGCCTCTAGAATTATTACATATGGACTTATTTGGTCCTACTAGAACAACAAGCCTAGGTGGAAATAAATATGGTCTAGTTATAGTAGATGATTACTCTAGGTACACATGGGTCATGTTTCTAGCGCATAAGGATCAAGCATTTTCTATGTTTAAGAAGTTCCACAAGGAAGTAACAAATGCTAGAGAATCCTCAGTTATAGCTATTAGAAGTGACCATGGTACCGAATTCGAAAATCAATTATTTGATGAATTTTGTAGCAAAAAGGGGATAACCCATAATTTCTCAGCACCTAGGACACCACAGCAAAATGGAGTTGTTGAAAGGAAAAATAGAACACTAGAGGAAATGGCTAGAACGATGTTATGTGAAAGTAACCTCCCTAAGTATTTTTGGGGAGAAGCCATTAATACTTCTTGCCATATATTAAATAGAGTTCTATTAAGACCCATCATAAAGAAAACACCATATGAACTGTGGAAAAACAGAAAACCAAAGGTTAACTATTTTCATGTTTTTGGATGTAGGTGTTTTGTACATAATAATGGGAAAGATAATCTAGGGAAATTTGACCCTAAATCTGATGAAGGAATATTCCTAGGTTATTCTACAACTAGTAAAGCCTATAGAATCTTTAATAAAAGAACTCTAGTTATAGAAGAATCCATACATGTTGTTTTTGATGACTCTAGTGACATCTCATCTAGTAAGAAGGTTAATTTTGATGATGATATTGAAATACTTGAAGAAAAGATAGATGAGATGGGATTACGAGATGATAATCAAAAGTTGATTGAAGGAGAATCATCAAACCAAGAGCCTATAGTGGATCATGGGCTAACTAAAGCTTGGAGGTATGCTCACGGGCATCCTAAGGAACTAATTCTAGATGATCCATCACAACCGGTTAGGACTAGAGCATCCCTTAGGAATATGAATAATCATCTAGCCTTTGTTTCACACTTTGAGCCCAAACATATAGAAGAAGCCGAAAATGATGTAAATTGGATAAATGCAATGCAAGAAGAACTAAACCAATTTACTAGAAACAAAGTGTGGGATCTAGTAGAGAGACCTTCTGAATATCCAATTATTGGTACAAAATGGATATATAAAAATAAGCTAGATGAAAATGGAATTGTTATACGGAATAAGGCTAGACTAGTAGCAAAGGGTTATAATCAAGAAGAAGGTATAGACTTTGATGAAACCTTTGCTCCCGTAGCTAGACTTGAGGCTATTAGACTATTATTAGCATATGCATGCTCTAAAGATTTCAAACTATTTCAAATGGATGTAAAGAGTGCATTTTTAAATGGGTATATTAATGAGGAGGTGTATGTAGAACAACCTCCTGGTTTCGAAAATCATCAATACCCTAATCATGTGTATAAACTAAACAAAGCACTTTATGGGTTAAAACAAGCACCTAGAGCATGGTATGAGAGACTTAGTAAATTCCTATTAGAACATGAATTCTCTAGGGGAAATGTAGACACAACATTATTTCTGAAAAGACAAAATAAGGATATGTTGTTAGTACAGATTTATGTTGATGATATCATTTTCGGTGCCACTAACAATCGCCTCTGCGAAGAATTTGCTGATTTGATGCAGAGTGAGTTTGAAATGAGCATGATGGGAGAACTGAACTACTTCCTCGGGCTTCAAATCAAACAATCTGAAGAAGGCATCTTCATCAATCAAGTAAAATATATCAAGGAGATGCTCAAGAAGTTTGATATGGAGGGAAACAAATCAATCAGCACCCCCATGAGCTCATCATGTAAGTTAGACCAAGATGAATCAGGTAAATCCGTCGATCAAAAACTTTATAGAGGTATGATAGGTTCTTTACTGTATCTTACTGCAAGTAGACCTGATATTATGTTTAGTGTGTGCATGTGTGCTAGATATCAGGCTAATCCTAAAGAATCACACCTAGCTGCAGTTAAAAGAATCTTTAAATACTTAATAGGAACTAAGAACATAGGACTGTGGTACTCTAAAGAATCTAGCCTAAACTTAATAGGGTACACAGATTCAGACTTCGCTGGATGTAAACTTGATAGAAAAAGTACCAGCGGGTCTTGTCAATTTCTAGGAGAAAACCTAATCTCATGGTTTAGCAAGAAACAAAACTCGGTTGCATTATCCACTGCAGAAGCTGAATATGTTGCAGCCGGGAGTTGTTGTGCTCAAATCTTATGGATTAAACAACAATTAGAAGATTATGGCATTAAACAAGATGAAATCCCCATTAATTGTGATAACACAAGTGCCATAAATCTAACTAAAAATCCAATTCAACACTCAAGAACTAAACACATTGAGATAAGACATCACTTCATAAGAGATCATGTATTGAATGGTGATGTGTCACTCCACTTTGTGTGTACTGATAATCAATTAGCAGATATTTTCACAAAACCCCTAAGTGAAGAGAGATTTAGTGTGCTTAGAAGGGGATTAGGAGTGATTGATCCATCCTAGTGGGAGTTACCACTAGATTAATTGATTTTGATGATGAGAATGAGGTTAAAAGAGAGTTTCTATTCAATGATCATCATATCAGTCCTTAATTAGGTGATTTTCCCTCATTTGGCGCGATTATAGCAAGAGTTTTAAGTGCGTGCCAAGGTTAGAGACGACTCGAGTAAGTTTCAGAGCCGGCTCCTAAGGGGGAGTCGACTCGCGCATTTGCGGGAGTCGACTCGCAAAGCTGGCAGCAAAAGGGGAGTCGACTCGCGCATATTCTGGAGTCGACTCGAGGTCGAGTCGACTCGCGACTCAGGGGAGTCGACTCGCAGTCGGGATCCGACTTTTTAACCCTAGGTTTGTCGTTTCGCAAACACTTTTCCTCAAGCCGCCACTGTTCACAAAGCCCTAGAGCCGACTCCTAGGTCATCCCCGATCGTCTCCAAGCCTTTTTCCCGTCGATTCTTCGCCGGACATTGAGTTTCCATCCGTTCCTAGGTCATTTCCGGTCCGTCCCGAGCTTCCTCTGTCCGTCCTTCATCGTCCTCAAGGTATTTTTATTCCCGTTTAGGTCAAGATGCCTCGTAAGGCCGTCGTTAGGAAGAGGTCCCGTCCCGCGGCCGTTCCCGAGCGGCGCTCCAAGGCGCGGCATGATCCCGCGAGGCAACCACCTCCGGATCGTTCCCCGCCTAGGGAGGTTCATGTTAGGCCATTGGCCGGGAAGGCCGTCTCCACCGGGAGGTATGTCGATTTTGACTTCCTCTCCCGGGAAGGGTTCACCATAGGCGATAGGCTTAGAGCCCAGGGTCTAGAGTACTTCCTCACCTTGGACCTTCCCACCTATCCTGGCCTAGTTCAAGAGTTCTATAGTACCGTCCATCGGGGAGATGGAGGTATTGAGGGCACGGTATTAGGTGTCCCATTACGTGTCACGGAGGATCTCGTTGCCCATATCCTCCACCTCCCACTGGTAGGGGTAGCTCCTGCACATCCTGAGGATAGATTTGAGGCCCTTACGATCGTCTTAGGGCAGCCACCTCGTCTATCATCACACAGCTTAGCCATGTCACAGAGGCAGTCGCCCTCCTCATGGAGCGGAGCAGATTGGGAGGAGGAGCCACATCCTCCAGAGGAGGAGACGCATCCTCGAGAGGAGGAGCTACATCCTCGAGAGGAGGAGCTACATCCTCGAGAGGGGGAGCTACATCCTCGAGGAGGACATAGATGATTTTGAGTTGTGTTTTATCTTCTTTTGTATTGTTTTTGCCTTACTTATAGTATGCTCAAATGTATTCACCTTCATATCAATACAATGAGTAGACATCTTATCTTTATTTCTGTGCCAATTGACTGTGCCATTTGATGTTTGATTGTGCCATTTGTGCCATTGATTGTGTGTGTGATTACCTCCTTTTTGATATGATGACAAAAAGGGGGAGAAATATGTATAAAATATGTAATAAGGGGAGAAATATGGTTAAAATATGTAAAAGAACTCTTAAAAACACACACAAATTTGTTCTAAGTGGATTCGGTACCTCGAGGCTCATTATCTCTCTTTTGGGGCTCCTAATGGAGTAATCTCCAGAATCTATTCAAGGGATATTCGGAGATTAGCTTAATCGTACTCAAGAACAAATTGACAGATTTTCCCTCTAAAAACAAAAAATTCAGTTCAAAATTTCAAAGCATTAAAAGGAAATTCAGAAAACTAAAACTAGTTGAATGCATATGTTGAGGGGGAGAATCTGAATTTTAATCAAGATAAATCATTGATAACATATAAGCCAAACAATTGATTGCATAATATGGAGGCTTATATAATTCCAAATGAAAGGGGGAGCTTTAACTCCGAAATTTAAATGTTTCACACCTTTCAAACTTGGATAAATTAAATTTTCAGACATTTGAATTCACTTGTGAATTTTATTTCATTATTTATTGAGCAATTCATTTTACGTATACTCAAAGTTTTGTCATCATCAAAAAGGGGGAGATTGTGGAGTGATTGATTAAAACCCCGTTTGATTTTGATGAGCTCAAAGCATTTGAGTATATCGTGTGATTACTAATGAATTCAATTGAGTGTTTCAGTGAAAATCCTGCTCAAGTGTTTCTAGACATGGTTTACAGTATTTTGGATAAGTTAAGAAGTCTGCTGAACCAATGTCTGAGACTCGAGTCGACTCCCGAGTTTCACGAGTCGACTCCAAGCGTATCAAGGTCACTGGCACGAGCTCGAGTCGACTCCTAATCAGTATGAGTCGACTCCGACTGAAAACAGACAGAAGGATAGAAGAGCAGTCTTTCAGATCTGAGATTCGAGTCGACTCCAGTGGAACGCGAGTCGACTCCCAGCGGTGCACAAAGAAAAAGTCAGAGAGTGTTTTATGGACTCTGAGATTCGAGTCGACTCCAGTGGAACGCGAGTCGACTCCCAGCGGTACACAAAGAAAGAGTCAGAGAGTATTTTATGGACTCTGAGATTCGAGTCGACTCCAGTGGAACGCGAGTCGACTCCCAGCGGTGCACAAAGAAAAAGTCAGAGAGTGTTTTATGGACTCTGAGATTCGAGTCGACTCCAGTGGAACGCGAGTCGACTCCCAGCGGTACACAAAGAAAGAGTCAGAGAGTATTTTATGGACTCTGAGATTCGAGTCGACTCCAGTGGAACGCGAGTCGACTCCCACCGGTGCACAAAGAAAAAGTCAGAGAGTGTTTTATGGACTCTGAGATTCGAGTCGACTCCCGCATTACGCGAGTCGACTCCAAGATTGTGCGACCATCAACAGAGAAAACCATGTTACTGCCACTGAGATTCGAGTCGACTCCCAGACAGCTCGAGTCGACACCAAGACAAGCTTCACGTCAAAAGGCAGAAGACCAACTTTCGGAAACTGAGAGCCGAGTCGACTCCAAGGAAGTTCGAGTCGACTCCAAGACTGGATGAGCCAAAAGACAGAGAATCGGGAGTTCGGGCTCTGAGATTCGAGTCGACTCCCAGGACAGTCGAGTCGACTCGAGAGGGCAAAATTCAAATTTGTATCCACGGTCTACAGAGGAAAAGCCGACTCCAAAATTGCCAGGTCAGCGCCAGAAGTTGGCGAGTCGACTCCGGGCCAAGACGAGTCGACTCCCAGTCGTGACGGCAACTTTAATTCAAACTTGGAACAGTTGCCGAGTCGACTCCTGAAAAGCTTGAGTCGACTCCCGCTACAGCCGAGTCGACTCCTGATCGCGCGAGTCGACTCCAACCCACCAACGGTCACATTGTCAGGCTGCGCAGAGTGTGCAGAACGGCCAGAAAAAGTGGAGTAACGGCTAGTTTCCGTGGGGGTTGGCTTAAATAGCCACAGAAGACTGTAGCAAAATAGAGAACATACATTCCACTCCAAGCATTCAAGTCTTCAAGCTTTGCAAGTGCTCTTCAACGAGAAAAAGGGGAGATCAGCATTTACTGCGCCACCAACTTCTCCCCAGCATTCAAAGCTTCCTCCTCCTACATTCAAGTCGATCACTCATCCAAGAGGAGACCAGAGTCAAGAAGCCATTCCTCTACTTAAGCTTAAAAGCGTTTGAGGGCTTCTAAACTCATCCTTGAATATATTGTTTCATACCTGCTTTTGAGAAGCTTATTTTCTGTTTTCTTTCTACTACGTGTATTTACTTGGTTCAATCGGGGGATTGAATCAAAGGGAAAAAGGTTAGTTGGTGAGCCAGTTTTAAAACCAACGTGTGAAAGGGTTTGATTGTGAGCCCGGGAAAACAATCGGGGTTGGTTCTAGTCGGTGAGCCTGGGAAAACCGACCGAGTTCGTTGTTAGCTCGTAAAACAACAAGTTTGGTTGTGAGCTTGCAAAACAACCGGCTGTAATCCAAGGGGGTTATAGTGTATTCCCAAGAGAAACTTGGGGAGTGGACGTAGGAGCAAGGGATAGCTCCGAACCACTATAAAACTTGTGTTTGTGATTGATTGTCTCTTCCTCTTCTCATTTCATATTGCTCACAGCACATAGTAATTAATTAAATAACTTGGCATAGTTTTTAATTAATCATCCATAACGTTTTAAATTATCCAAATTGTTTTAAAACCCAATTCACCCCCCCCTCTTGGGTTGTCTATCTGGGCAACAACAAGTATAACAAGCATTTTGACTCAAGACACCCCACGAATGCCTGGGCTCCGAACTAAGGAGACACCCCAAATCCGTCTAGGACATCCTCAAGCCGAGCTCATTTGAAGTTCTTCTAGACTCGAACTCTAGAGAGAACAACTAAGGAGACACCCCGAATCCATCTGGGACCTCCTCAAGCCAAGCTCACTCAAAATTCCTCCTAACATAAATTTCGAAGAGGACAACTAAGGAGACACCCCAAGCCAACTTGGGACCTCCTCAAGCTAAGCTCACTTAAAATTCCTTCGGAGACGAACTCCAAAGAGGTCAACTAAGAAGACACCCAAGGCCGACCGGGAACCTCCTAAAGCCAAGCTCACCTAGAGTTTATCTAGAGACAAACTCAAGAAGGATCAACCGAGGAGCCCAAGATAGGCCAAAAACCCTTGCCAATCCTGTGGTTGGAATTGAATATAAGAAGATGCGTCAAAGGAAGGTTCAATGCTATAACCCAAACACAAGCAAAAAGTAGACAACATAAGCAAAATCTGAAGTTAGGTATTTTAGAAAATTCTTTATTTTCATTACTTTTAAATATATACATTGACCTCGACAAAGGTCGAGCAAAAATAGATGTACATCAACCTCGGTAAAAATCAAGCCAAAAATGAAGTACAAGCCCAGTCCAAAGCAAAAAAGGTAAAGAAGTGAAGGGCTTCATTCTTTGCCTTCACCCTCACCAACATCGCCGTCCTCGCCATCTTTGCCGCCTCCGCCGGCCTCGCTACCTTCGCCGTCCTCATCGCTTCTTTCACCGAAGTTAGGTTGAAGGTCGAAAAAGTCCATCTCCGGGAAGAGTTGCTGGTCCCGAGCTCAACATTCCTCAAAGCCCTTTACAAAAGCATCAGCCGCGTTCTCCTCATAGTCATCCTTATACTAGTCTAAGGAGAGATATTCCTCAATTGCCTTGGCGGCCCTCTACTTGGCTTGGATGACGAGCTCCTTGGCCTCTGCGACTTACCCCTTAGCTCAGATGACAAACTCTCAGACCTTGTTAGCCTTTTGTTCAGCCTAACCTAGCTTCGTAGAAAGCTCTGCGGCCTTTTGCTTGATAGCTTTGAAGGCCTCTCTGGCCGTAGACAGTTGAGATCTCATTGCATGATTGAACTGATTCATTTTTTATGAGCAAATATTAAACTCATTCTTTCTGCAGCTGCATAATTTATACTGTAGCCTTTGAGTGCGATCACTTCTAACTTACCGTCCATAAACCATTAAGGTCTTTATTGAGAGAGCTGCTGAGGTCTTTATGGGCCTCTCCTGTGGTTACCTGAGCTGAGGCTATAAAAAGGCTCTAAATCTTCGAACTTGAGCACAACATATCACACCTGGATGACATTGTTGGATCATTGGATGACATTGTTGGATGACATTGATAGTATAAAAAGGCTCTAAATCATCGATACATTCGTGGTAGTATACTTGGATGACATTGTTGTGTACAGCCGAACGTTGGATGAGCATGTGGCGCACCTGAGGCAAGTCTTCTCCACCTTACGGCAGCACCAGCTCTTTGTGAAAAGGGAGAACTATGTGTTTGCGCAGCGGAGGGTGCCGTTCCTCGGGCACATCATTGGGGATGGAAGGCTCATGATGGATCCCTCGAAAATTTCGGCCATAGCCGAGTGAGAGGTACCTACATGAGTTACACACTTACACTCTTTTCTTGGCTTGGCAAATTACTTTAGGAGGTTCATCACTGGATATTTAAAGTTATGTGCCCCACCGATGGATTTGTTAAAGAAGGATCGACCATGGTGGTGGTCAAACCAATGTCAGGAGGCGTTTGATCGTCTCAAGCAGGTGGTCACGGTGGAGCCGGTCCTCGTGCTACCGGACTTTTCCATTTCTTTTGAAGTCCACACCGACGCATCAAATTTTGCCATTGGAGGGGTGCTCATGCAGGAAGGGCACCCAGTGGCCTACGAGAGTCGGAAGTTGAACGACACCGAGCGTAGGTATACGGTTCATGAAAAGGAGATGATAGCGATTGTGCACTGCCTTTGAACCTGGCACCATTACCTCGCTGGATCTAAGTTTCTGGTGCGCACGGATAACATGGCCACAAGCTACTTTCAGACCCAGCCAAAGCTCACCTCTAAGCAGTCGAGATGGCAGCAATTTCTCGCTGAATTTGATTTCGACATCGAGTACAAGCCGGGCCGAACTAATTCAGTCCCTGATGCCTTGAGTAGGAAGGTACAGTTGGCTACGATTTCTTCCTTTTTCGGACCAGCAAGTAACCCAATAGAGAGGGTCAAGGCCGAGATGGAGAAGGATCCGTGGGCCACTTCCATGGGTAAACTCATCATGGACGGCAAGGCGCGCCGTTTCTGAACCGAAGGAGGGCATATTTTGACACGAGGGCGACGTGTCTATGTGCCTTCAGGCGGAGGGCTAAGGCGCGAGGTGCTGCGAGAACACCATGATTCTATGTGGGCGGGACCCAAGCTCTCATAGAACATAACTATTATTGGCCGAAGATGCGGGATGACATCGAGGAGTATGTTCTCACTTGTTTGCTATGCCAACAAGACAAGGTTGAACATCGAGGACCTGCGAGGTTGTTGGAACCATTACATATACCAGAGCATCCGTGGGAGAGTGTCTCCATGGACTTCATCATCGGGCTACCTCCAATGGATGAGAACAGTTCTATCATGGTAGTGGTGGATCATTTTTTGAAGTACGGGCCTTCATTCCAGCACCTACTACTTGCCATGCGGAGGACGTGGCACAGTTATTCTTCACATATGTGGTAAAATATTGGGGGATACCGCGGAGTATCGTTTCTGATCGCGATGCTCGCTTCACGGGGAGGTTTTGGACGGAGTTATTTCGGATCTCGAAACGGAGCTGAAGATGTCCACAGCCTTCCACCCTCAGTCAGGCGGCCAAACAGAGCGAACCAATGCATTATTGGAGATGTATTTGAGGCACTATGTAAGTGTCAACCAGCGGGATTGGGTGCGACTCTTGGACCAAGCCCAATTCAGCTACAACTTACAGCGATCGGAGTCTACAAGTAAATCACTGTTTGAGGTAATTATAGGGTTGCAACCAGACACTCCGGAAGTATCGCAGCGGACTACATGGGACGTAGTCTGACCGCCTACAGGTTCGTGAGGGATCTGAAGGAGGATATAGATTTGGTTCCGATCTCCTTGTTGAAGGCGACCAATTGGATGAAGAAGTGGGCTGACATAAAGCGGCGGGCAGCTGAGTTTCAGGCTGGTGATCTGGTATTGGTGAAGCTTTACCATCACATGAAATTGAAGTCGGGCTAATGTAACGGAATTTATTAAGAAATTTTTGAAATTCCTTGCTTCCGCTGCGCCCCTAGATCGCTTCGAAACCCTACAGTGGTATCAGGCCAATCTTTATTGGTTCAATCAAATGACCATGCATGATGTAGGATTCATAATTGCTATAAGAGCGCAATATTATATGATTGTTATATGCTATGAGATAGCAATGTTATAGTATGTCTATAGAAATGCTATGTATGAATGTGTTACATTCATAGAATGTGCCAGAGACCAGAAAGCCCTCATAAAAATTATATTAAGTTGTAGTGAAAAATACTTTAAGCTTACCCATTCTGGATCAATTGATCAATTGGTGTCTAGGAAAGTGTTAAATGTGGTTACTTAATTAGGACCGTTGCGAAAGCACGGGGAGCCTCCCACCTACTTACCTGGCCAATTTGGTTAATTATCTTTTATAGATAGCTTAATGTTGAAAAACACTATTCCTAGCCTTTCTTCATGCGTCGATACTATTTTGTCAAGATCCATGCTAGTTTGTTGTGCTAACACAAGGCTTGCTCAGGGGACTGATATAATATTGTCTTGGTGCATTAAGATGCTTATGGCATATTTTAATATGTTGTTTTGTTGTGCTAACACAAGGGCAGCATTATTCAAATATGACTTTATGGAAATGAAGGGTCTGACTTAACTAAAACATTATAGTTTCTTGTGCTAACATAAGGCTATAAGTGTTTTTAGAGGACAAGGTAATGTTGAGAATTGCATGAGATGCAATTGGAAAGAGTTTCCTACCTCTGAACTCATAAAGGTTTGTTGTACTAACACAGCCTTTTACGAGGAATTAGGATCTCAACCTTACTAAGAAAATCAATTAGGGTTTTCTCGTTTATCATAGGAGAGGGCTATGATATTCGATAAAAATAGTGAAAGTAACAATTAGATAGAAGTTCTTATCTAATTGTATATATGTCATCATGATTGATCTGCTTATGTTAGTTTTGTTCTTTGCTTATGTAGAATTAATTCTGAATTAATAGCTTCTTCACTATCATTGAGAGGCATCTTGAATGCCAACAAGTTGACCGGTCCGAACTATGTGGACTGGTTGAGGAATCTTAAGATTGCGCTCACTCAAGAAAAACTTTCTTACATCCTCGAAACTCCTGATCTTGGATCAATAGGAGATGATGCTACTGAAGATGGAGGTTGCCACACACAAGATGTGGAAGAATGACAGTTTGACTGTCAAATGTATCATGCTGGCCTCCATGTCCAGTGAATTGCAAAGGCAGCATGATAGCATGGATACTCTCTCTATACTTCTCAATCTAAAGGAGCTATATGGAGCACAAAGTAGAACTGCTAGATATGAGATATCTAAGCAGTTATTCCGTGCAAGAATGAATGAAGGAATATCCGTACAAAACCATGTTCTTATGGTTATTAACTTGATCACTAGATTGAGTCAACTAGGTTTTGCTATGGATGGTGAGCTAAGTCAAGATTTGATCCTGTAATCACTTTCTGAATCCTTCTCTCAGTTTGTTGTGAATTTTCACATGAACAAACTGAATACCTCTTTGCCTGAGCTGTTGAATATGCTCAAGACAGCCGAGACCCATATCAAGAAAGATAAGGGTCCACTCCTTATAGATAAAAGAAGGTCAGGCAGTAAGAGTTCTAAGAAAACATTGAACCCTAAAGTAGCAAGATGAAGAGGAAGAAAGAAAAGAAAATCTCCGGATCAAGTATCTATTTTCATTGCGGCAAGAAAGGCTACTAGAAAAGGAATTGCAAGAGTTTTCTTGCAACTGTAAAGCCTGATGCAAGAGTTGCCATCAAAAGGTATGTTTATGTTGCATGCCAGTTTGTCATTAAGTTCTTCAAATTTAAATTCATGGATATTGGATACCGGCTGTGGTTCTCATATATGCAAGTCATTACATGGACTACAAAGAATTAGAAGTTTGAAGAAAGATGACTTCGAGCTTTATGGCGTCGGAGGAGAGTCCATCCAGGCTGAAGCTGTTTGAACCTACAGATTGGAGTTGCCGTCGGGCAAGCTCTTGAAAAATGAAAAACTGTTATATATGCCAAAAATTATTAGAAATGTAATTTCTATTTCTTTATTATTAAAGAAAGGATTTGAAATTAATGTAAAGAGCAAATGGTTGCTCTATTTTATTTTCTAATGAATTTTATCGCAATGGCATTATGGAAAAATTGTCTTCTAGCTCTGTCTCTTAATGACAATATCTATCATATTGATAAAAGCAGCAAAAGGAAAAGAGAAAATGTGAATAACACCCTCCTTTGGCATTACTGACTTAGTCACATAAGTGAATCAATCATTGGAAACTTGTGAATCTTGTCTTATGGAAAAATGACCAAGTCTCCATTCACTGGACATGGAGAAAGGGCATGTGAGTTATTAGGACTTGTGCATACAGATGTATGTGGTCTTATGACAACTCCAGCTAGAGGGTGGATACTCTTACTTCATTCACATTCACTAATAATTTATGAAGGTTCGGATATGTGTATCTTATGAAACAAATCCGAAGCCTTTGATAAGTTTAAAGAGTATCAAAGTATAGTTGAAAAACAAACTGGAAAGAGTATTAAAATTCTTCAATCAGATCGAGGAGGTGAATATCTTTTTAGTGAGTTTTTAAATCATCTTAAGGAAAAGGGTATTCTCTCTGAATGGACACCTTCGTATACGCCACAGTTAAATGGTGTAGCAGAAAGGGAGGAATCATACTCTATTAAATATGGTATGGTCCATGATGTGCTTTACAGACCTTTCTATTTTCTTCTGGGATTTTGCCCTAGAGACTACTGCATATGTATTAAACATGGTTCCATCTAAATCTGTATCTAGCACTCCATATGAGATATGGAGAGGTAAGAAGCCAAATCTTAAGTACCTTAAGATATGGGGCTGTCAAGCTTATGTCAAAAGAAATTTTAGACACAAGCTAAGTGCTAGATCAGATAAGTGGTGTATTTGGTAGGTTATCTAAAGAGAGTATAGGATACCTCTTCTATCATCTTACTGATCGGTTCTTTCAATTTTGAAAATAAACCACGCAATAGCACGTATTCTGTAGGATAGTGATTACGGGTGTCGGTCCACAGGGATTGAAGAATAAGTTATTTTTCTTTAAAAAATAAATCAAGAAGAAGGATTTGCTAACTTGATTTAACTAAATTAAACTATGAGTGCGAATTGAAATTTATTAGAGTAGATAGATCTAGGATTTGGAATCCACCACATAGCATTGCATTAGGGACTGTGTTCTTAATTTTTATCTTTTGGAGAGGCATGCAAATTGGCTACAAGCCTTTTAAAATAAAAGTATAAAGAGTGTTAGAAAAATCCATCTTCGGTGTAGCATGAAGTGTCTACCTAAGTATGCTAATCTAGGATGCAGCACACTTCATCTTTCTAGGCATGAATCATCTTAGACTACTTTAGCAAACATGATTAGTAACTAGCATGCTCAAAGTTTAAATATCATAAAGGAATATTTCATTGAAAATAAGAATTTAAACAAGCTCCAAAATAATATAAAAAAATAAGAACTACAATGCCCTGATACATTGCTAGGGCTTCATCCAGCCCTAGACTAGACGTTTAGCCGCGCATGGCTTCCGGACAACCTCCCATCTGCAAATGAAAGCCTTCACCTCCCATCATTCCCAAAATATCACAAAACATTCTCTTTTCCCCTCCTTTCTCTTTTTTTTATTTCTTTTTCTCTCCCTCTCGGCTTTCTTCTTCTTTTCACCGAAACAGGGGGTCTCCCCTGTTTTTCTGTCGAAGCCCCCTCCTCTCCCTCGGCTCTCTTCTTCTACCCTTTATATAGATCTCTCCCTGGCAATGAATCTAAGGGGAACGGACGCATGATCCTTGGGCGAAATGCGCATCAACGGCTGGATCATGGGAGCTGGTTGCGGAAGAGTGGTCGGTGGAAGATGAATACGGACGGGAGAAGGGGTTGAATACATGTCCCGATTTGGATGCGTGATCCTTGGCTTGATGCGAGAGGCTGAATCACCGGCTGCTGGGATTTCCTTCACGGATGCCGGGGATGCGCTGGGAGGAGCCAATCGGAGGATCGATGGGAATCCGGAAGAGGAAGAGGCGGAACGCCATTTCTGTGATTCGGCAGCTGGTGGCTGGTGTGGATCCGTGGATGGAATCATGCTTCATTGCTTTCCTTCTTTGGACCATTGGCTGCTGGGAGGTGAATCCGGAGGAGTTGCTCGCTGGTGTGCTCGTTGGATGCGGCTGGAACGGGCTAATGGCGCTGGTGCACTACGTGGATCACGGAGGAAGAAATGGATCACGAGTTCTCGGTGGAGGCCGGATCGCAGGAAGATGAGATTGGCTCCGGATGCGTCACGGGCAGAAGAAGGGCCGGAGGATCTGGTCGCGGGATCGTCGGGAGGTTGCCGTGGAAGGTGGACGGCCACGGGATCTGCGGGAGGGGAAGAAGATAAACAGTGAAATGCATTTTTAGTTTTTTTTTTCTAACACTGTTCATATGAACAGTGTTTTCACGGAATACTGTTCATATGAACAGTGATTCCAGTAATTTTCGGAAAAAAATTCTTTTCTTGCTCTATTTTGACATGAAAATGGGCATATGTGGATTTAAATTAAAGGTCTCCCCTGTTTTGCTTAGTTTGCAAACGTGATACGGAGATGGGAATTTATGAACCGTTAGATTGCTTGGGTGCATGCATGTCAGTTGGGCATTGGGCTCGAACCCAGTGTTATTGAACTGAAACGTGCTGGCTGATACGCTTGGAAGGCGAGGATATGTGAATTATTTACTTCTTATCATATTTTAAATTTATTTCAAAGATTGTTCTATTTTATGGTAAAATAAGTGGTTATCCGTTTAAGAACATTGAAAAGTGCTGGAAAAAGAATATTAAATTATAGATTAATCAGCACTTATCACACCCCCAAACCTACATTTTGCTAGTCCTCGAGCAAAAAAAAAAAAAAAAGAAAAGCTCTAACTCACTTTCGCAGGCATCGCGATTGCATTTACCATATGCAACAAGGCTTTAAACCCCTAGGTTATCCCTAGTGGACGAGTTATAGTCTCGTGAGGGTTTCTAGTGAAGATACCCACAAACTTCAAAATAAATCATTATTGTTATGAATTTTTTTTTTCTTTTTTTTTTTTTCTCGTGAGGGTTTCTAGTGAAGATACCCACAAACTTCAATATTAAAATAAATCATTATTGTTATGAATTTTTTTTCCTTTTTCTTTTTTTAAAAAAAATCTAATTTAACATACATAAATGATAAGAATTTCAAAGCACACACGGTTTTATTTACTAAGTCAGCCCAAATCCTAGGTCAAGATGCAATTCAAGTTGAAGTCATCAAGTTTCCTGTTAGGGAAGTTGTAAGACTCATTTATACTGGAGTGCTCGGTGAAATCTGGACCGTTCACAAGCTAAGGGTTTGGATCTCCAAAATGTTGCTAATACCAGTAGTTTCCAAGGATTGGTCGAAAGAACCTGCTTACTGATTCAAAATCAACTTATCTGCAGGATTTCGAGAGTTGTGGATGTTTACTTTAGTACCTCACGGGCTTTATCTGTAATATTCCAGTTTACTCGAATTTTTACAACGACGGCTTTCACACTATTATCTTTTTCAAGGTCAATACAGAGTTTTTTTTTTATAAAGATATATAAATTGTGCACTTTTACTCTTGTCGTGATTTCTCCATGTAACGAGCAATCAGTCGACAACTCTCACACCAGTTGGCACAAGGTGTCAGGCATCAAGACTCCCCTACGGACTTATGCTCGGAGTTCTCATCACAAGCTCACTTGACCTTTGACAATAGGTAGCCCTTTTCGATGTTCCAGACTAAATCCATTATTATTGATGATTTTTTTTTTTTTTGAATTAGATAAGTATGATTCATCAGGGTCCAAGGTTGCTACTATACTATCAATATAATGTCGAGCCTAGACCTTAGAAGTGTCGGCCAGTGTGTAGTGAAATTCCGAAGTATTAATTAGCTTACAACTCCCTAAGAGAGACTTAATTAAAAGAACTTAAATTTGTATTACTTCCGACTAGTCATTGGGCTTTTTAGATTTTATATACCTTGTGTGTTTAGCATTCTCGTATTAATGTATAGAAATGAGGTTTTTTTAAAAACAAAAACTTTTTTTTAATTTTTTTTTATTATTATTTTTTATAAAAAATGAAAATGAACATATTTTTTTTAAAAAGATATTTTTATATTTTTATTTTTTTTGATAAACCTGACATTATGAAGTGAAAACGAATGCAAGAGATGCAAACAAAACAAAAAATGATTAAAAATACTTAAAAATACCCCCAAACCTAAACCTAACATTGTCCTCAATGTTAAAGAAAACTAAAAGAATTGGGTTGCCTCCCAACAAGCGCTAAGTTTATTGTCTTCAGCCAGACACAGTGAGATAGTTTTTTGCATCTTCTTTTATGAGGTCATCTATTTTGTCTATCATAAAACACTCAACTTCCCTCGCGGGTTGGTCGGCCGCATTGAACACATTTAATTTTACCTTCATGTTCCCAAATGATATGTTCATTACCCCTGTTCTACAATTGATGCATGCATTGGCTGTTGCTAAAAAGGGCCGCCCAAGGATCACGGGGATTTGTTTCTTAGGATTAGGCTCATGCTCCATATCAAGGACAATGAAATCTACTGAATAATAGAATTTGTCTACCTTGACAAGAACATCTTCAATTATCCCACGTGGTGTTTTTACAGATCGATCAGCCAATTGAAGGGATACCGAGGTTGGTTTTAACTCACCTAAACCAAGTTTCTCATAAACTGAATAAGGTAAAAGGTTGACACTTGCCCCTAGATCTAAGAGTGCTCGATCAATGAAATTATTTCCTAAGACACAGGAGATGGTGGGAGCATTAGGATCTTTGAATTTTGGAGGAGTGTTGTGTTGGAGAATAGAACTCACTTGCTCAGTTAGGAAGATCTTTTTAGGCACATGTGCCCTAGATTTTCGCTTTTGTGTACAAAGGTCTTTGAGAAATTTGGCATAGGAGGGAACTTGTCTAATAGCATCAAGAAGCGGAAGGTTGATTTTCACTTGTTTGAAAACCTCCATCATCTCCTCTAGTGAAGTTCCCTTCTTGCCAAAGGGAGAGGGTGAATTAAGAGCTTCAGGAAAATGGGGCCTTTGGGATGTGAGTTTTGGCAGAAGGTGGACTAGCTGAAGAATAAGAAGATTTTAGATTTTTATTTGACACATGTCTATCCTCTTCTTCATCTTCCTTATTGTTATCTTCCCCAATCTTATTGTCTACTACACGTCCACTCCTTAGGGTAGTCAAAGCATTGGCTTGTTCCTGATGAATTGCATTTAATTGATTTTCTTGAGCCATATATTGTCCCCTAGGATTACTTAGTGGTTGGCTTGGAAGCTTTCGTTCCTCTCGCTTGTTCAGTGCATTAGCTAGTTGCCCCATTTGGGATTCTAGCTTGGCGATGGATTGCGTGTGAGAGTGCACCAATTGTGTAATGGTTTCCAAACCTTGAAGGGCGTTCAACACTTTCTCCTCAAAGGCTGTGTTTCTTTGGGGTGGAGGAGGAGTGTGTTGAAATTGAATCGAGGGACGGTAGGGATGAATATTTTGTGGGGTTTGAAAATTCTGAGGATTTTGAAAATTTTGGGAATAGGGTTGGGCTGTGTTCGAAGCTTGCTGCTTCCAAGAAAAATTTGGATGATTTCGCCATCCCGGATTATATGTATTGGAGAATGGGTCAGTACCCGATCTAGGCTGTGTTTGAGCAGCATTGATGTGTTCTTGCACGAGTTCGGGGAATTGGGGCGCTGAAGGGCACTCATGAATAGGGTGGGATGGGCTAGAATAGATAGTACACACTTGTGCTTGGGAAGAGTTCATGTAATGTCCACCTATCATCAGTTGGTCAATCTTATGGGACAATGCATCTACCTTGCTAGACAGGTCCATAGAATGACTTATTTCATAAATGGTCCCTTTTCTTTGAGAATTCGGGGGTGCTTGACGAGAACAAGAAGCATAGTGGAGGGAGTTTTCATTTAGATTTTCAAATAATTGCCATGCTTCATGCTCATTTTGAAGCATGAATGTCCCCCCGCATGCAGCATCGATCATCTGACGGTTTCGTTCAGTTAATCCGTCATAGAAACATTGCACTAGTTGCCACTTAGGTATTTGATGATGAGGGCATTTACGGATTAGGTCCCGAAATCTCTTCCAAGTTTCATGAAATTCTTCTCCCTCAGTTTGGGAGAAGCTTGTAATGGCACGTCCAAACTGGTTTGTTCTTCCTATGGGAAAGTATTTTTTTAGGAATTCTTGTTGCATTTGATCCCAAAAACGAATCGAGTTGGCTTCTAAAGAATTCAACCATTGTTTGGCTCTATCTTTAAGGGAGAAGGGGAATAATCTAAGTTTTAGAGCAACATCAGTAAAGTTCTGAATCTTGACAGTAGTGCAAATCTCAAGGAATTCATCTAGGTGTTTATATGGGTCTTCATTGGTGAGCCCACAAAAAGATGGGAGCATTTGGATCACACTAGATTTTATTTCATATTGTACGGCTGCTACTTCAGGTAATCGAATGCAAGATGGGAAAGTGTAAATGGTGGGAGTAAAGTACTCCCTCAGGAGTTTGGGTTGTTCTTCAGCCATCTCAGGAGGTGGGAATGATTCTAAGGTTTTGATTCCAGCTCGAATATTTCTAAGGGTCCGTTCTATTTCAGGGTCAAAAGGTAATAGGTCACATACTCTAGAACGACTTCCTTGCATACACTAGTACTTGATCAATCAAGCATGCAATAAAAGAAAAACACATAAATCCTTGTATTTGTCCTAAAACCACTAGACAGCTCCTAACTGGTTTGAAGAGGGCACCTAAGCCTCCAATCCGGTCTAATGAACCGAGTTGACCAGGTAAGCTCCCAGGTAAGTAGAGGGGTCACGATGCGTTCGCAAAGGTTCCACTTAAAACCCACTTGCCTCGAACAGATGAACTGTCTCCCTTATAGGGACAAAGCTTGCCTAGACATCAACTAAGCCACAGAGCGAAATTGGTGCAACTTTCGGTGATATTCGTCCTATTGAGCTCGAATGTCCCTAGGAGCCAATGTCTAATTGATTTTAATTAAGCTGACACTATGTGAGATTGAGTTCACCTAAGTTGGGCAAGAGTCCGATGATGAAATCCGGCTCTTATCTTGTTGGGATGATTGCCCTTACTATGTGCGGATTAATTTGTGTATGTATATCAAGCATGCATTCACACTTTTGCTGAAATTAAAATCAAACAATCACCACAAAATTTCAAGCTAATAATTAATTTAAATAAGAAAGGTTTAGAGGTTACCAAAGGGAATTTTTCCAGCAATTTAAAATTTTTTTAAGCAAACCTCTAAAGCATTCCTTTTTGATAGCCCAGATCTCCTCTTCGATTCCCGATCAAATAAGACCAAAAGAAAAATTTTAAAAAAAAATTAGTAGAAGAGAAAAAGGAGATAAAAAAAGTAACAATAATAGAAAATAATTTTTTATTTTATTTTAGATATATATTTTTTTTGAAAGTTTTTTTAATTAATTAATTTTTTTTAATGATAGGAAAAATAACTATGCTAGCAATCCCCGGCAACGGCGCCAACAATTTGATCGGTTCTTTCAATTTTGAAAATAAACCACGCAATAGCACGTATCCTGTCGGATAGTGATTACGGGTGTCGGTCCACAGGGATTGAAGAATAAGTTATTTTTCTTTTAAAAATAAATCAAGAAGAAGGATTTGCTAACTTGATTTAACTAAATTAAACTATGAGTGCGAATTGAAATTTATTAGAGTAGATAGATCTAGGGTTTGGAATCCACCACATAGCATTGCATTAGGGACTGTGTTCTTAATTTTTATCTTTTGGAGAGGCATGCAAATTGGCTACAAGCCTTTTAAAATAAAAGCATAAAGAGTGTTAGGAAGATCCATCTTCGGTGTAGCATGAAGTGTTAGGAAGATCCATCTTCAAGACCTACAAATGGAGACACAAGATATTCCTCAACCAAATGTACCCATGGATAAGGTACAACCACAACACACATCTCCTCTTCAAAGGTCAAATAGAGCGCGAAGAGCACCTGAGAGGTATGCCGAACCAATCTCCATACCGGACGTACCGAACCGATCTACAAGGACAATTTGCTGGAATTTCTCCTTGCAGGCCAGGGATGATCTCTGTCATTGCTTGGACAATTTTTGGATCGTCGCTGTAGCTTTTATAGCAGCGACCCCATCTTGGATCTCTACAAACCTGCACAAGGCTCGAGCAGAAGAAGACTGAAACTGAATGGTCCTGGATGTTCTCCGTGAGATATGTTTAGCTTATTTATCTTTTCTGTAAGAACCAAAATTCACAGCAACATAATGGTTTTATGTCATTGTTATCGAACACATGGAGCGAAAACATAAGGAATACCTGTTGCTCTCACTTCAAGAGCAGTTGCAGCCCCAATTCTCTTCACAAGTGCTGGTTCTCTAATAGAAAAAAAAACATTTTTAACAAGAGCACAAAGATTATGAACATATAAAGAAAACGCTATGGAATAAAAGCAGGTTTATTTAATTTGATTATCCTTTGTAACTACTCTGACAACTAAATTAAGCTGCACCTTAGGAAAGAAAATATTTGGAACCACTTGAGCTGCCAGAATGCTGAACTGGCAACAATGCACTGATTGTTTCAAGTCATTTCACCCTCAGTGTGAACAAGTAGCAACAATAAGTTTAGTGGTACCAATACATATGCTGGATACGGCCTTACAACCATGAGAACTTTTGACACTCTTTGATGATAGCAAGCAGTGATGAAGGTATTGCCTTTTCAAAATGACTAAAATTGCCACGCCCCCAGCCCGAAATCGCGAGCCAAGGGTCGCGCCAACCGCCGCACACCAGTAGGAAACTCTCCCCACGAGCATGCAAGGCATCTTAGCCAACATCTCAATTTATATAAATTTAAAATAATTCAACTAAATAAATGCAATCTTATTTCATTGACTAACTCAAGTCATAAAGTCTCACAGTTCTAAATATGCAGCGAAACAATAATTTACCAACATGCAAAACTTAGTTCTTAAAATAACAAAACCTAGCAATGTCTAACAATTATAATAAATGTCCAAGATAATAGTTCAACTTAAATAACCCTAATTTAAGATAGCTTGTGCCACAATCCTTCTAGTCGCCCTCATTTTGAAACCTCAATAGACTAGTTCTCGAGATCTGTAAAACAACAATAAATTGTATAATGATCTAAACAGCCCAGTAAGTAACAAACACTCTAGCTAGATAAATCAGGCAATAATATGCAGAAAATAAATATATATGCAGTTCTAAGATACAAATCAAATATTTCTTAAATTCTTAAGATTCTTTTCACGGTTTCGAGATTCTTTCACATATTCAATTCATCTTGTCGATCCTGGACTATGACCACATGTTTCCTGTGGCAGGGTCATCAATACCGACTAATCTTCTCGCGGTGAGTCCTTCAGGATAGTCAATTGCCAACGTATCTGCCCCCATTGGCGGGGTCCTCAATATAGCTAGGTTGAAGTTCAATTAGTTCTCTATTTCATATTTCAGTTATGAAAACATGCAGCGTCAAAACCAAATATCGTTCATATCTCAATTTCTTTCAATTTATCAGAATTCAACTTAACAGCCGAGAACTATGACCACATGTTTCCTGTGGCAAGGTCATATCACCGACTAATCTTCTTGCGGTACCAATGTATTAGCCCTTATTGGCAGGGTTCTCAACATAGCCCGACTGCGAGTCCAAATCTATTACGAGTTCTTATTCTTTTCTTGCATTACGTTCAATTTTCTAAACCGAAAATATGATATCGAATCAATCAAACACAATCCAAGTCGAAAGCAAATATGTTCAATCAGAATTATACAATATTCTAAAAATAGACATATAACACCATGCATCGAATTTGTAAATCAAGAATAACTCGACTCGAGAAAATATTTATAACTTGCCGATAAATCTAGAAAAAGGTTACATTACTTACCTTATGAACGAGATCCACAACAAATCCAATTAATTACGCAAATCCCTCACAGAACCTAATATCCAAAAATCATATTCTTCTTTTAAAATTCATCACTATATATATATATATATATATATATATATATATAAAACTTAAATTTTAACATCCTTCCATGGTCGAGCCTGCAGAAGTGCCTAGCACTCCGAGTTCAGGTTCATACCCGTAAACCACCTCCCTCCCTTTATATATATATATATTTCCTTTTCTCTTTCTTTTTCTTTTCCTTTTCCTTTTCTTTTCTTTTCTTTTCTTTTCTTTCCTTTTCTTTTCTTTTTCTTTTCTTTTCTTCTCTTCTTCTCCAGAATCTTCTCCCAACTCCTCTCTTCCTTCCCCCCTTTCTTTTTTTCTTTTTCTTTCTCCTCCTCTTCTCTTCACCCGACTTCCTCTCCTTCCCCCGCTTTCTTTCTTCTTCTTTCTTCTCCCGCAAAGGGAGGTCGGCGAACTTGGGAGAGGCCAAGTCGAGGCCGGCGATGCCCGCGGCGGCCGGCCCTCTCCTTCTTCCCGCGGAGGAGGCATGCGCATGGGAGAAGAAGAGCCCGCAGCGGTCGGCCTTCTCCTTCTTCCCTCTCTTCTTCTTTCTTTCTTTCTCTTTTTTTTTCAAATGGTATAACAAAGAGGTGAAGGCTAGGAATCTTTACCTCAGCCTCGGCAAAAATCCGGCGGCTTCCTTCCGACGGCAAACGGAGGAAGAAGAGCACCCAACCCATTGCTTTAATGGCTCTCCTCCCTCTCTCTTGGGCGGCAACACGAAGAAGAAGGAGAACCCCCAACCAGTTGGGCATGGAGGCTCTGCTTTGGATGGCTTCAAAGGAGGAGGAAGAAGCCCTAAAAATAACCAGGCATTCCTGGCTTCTTCGGGATGATTCTCCCCTTCATCACGCCCCCTCACATGCAACGCACGTGAGGCCGAAAGTTTGGAGCTGGGCTGGTCAAGTGGACTGGGCTCCGTTCCAGGGTCTCACATCCTTCCTCCCTTAAAAGAAATTTAATCTATGAAATTTTTGTACATGCAGTTCAAGAATAATACTTCTTCCAAATCAAGTCATAACACTCTTCAAATCAAAGTCATCTTGTTTAACCAATGTCAAATAATTCTATTCACCACACTTCCTCTGCACGCTCTGATTTAAACCTCAACATACTCGTGTCAAGTCTAGAGATTTTTTTCTCCTAGAATTACTTGCTTATTGGTACATTCATTATTATGTCTTAATCCGTGTGAACACTTTCGAAAATTCAAAAGCTCATATTCTTCTTTTGACAATTAATCAAAAAAAATTGTTATGTAACTATTTAATCTTTTCTAGCAGCATAATAAGTCGTCTAACAAGGAGCAGTGGGCATAGCTAGACAATAAATAGAAATAAATATTGGAACTAGATTAATACCTGTCGTCCTTCAGGACAGTCAATTGCCAACGTAGCTGCCTCCATTGGCGGGGTTCTCAACATAGCGAGGTTGAAGTTCAATTAATTCTCTATTTCATATTTTAGTTATAAAAACATGCAGTGTCAAAACCAAATATCATTCATATCTTAATTTCTTTCAATTTACCAGAATTCAACTCAACAGCCACGAACTATGACCATATGTTTCCTGTGGCAGGGTCATATCACCGACTAATCTTCTTACGATACCAATGTATTAGCCTCTATTGGCGGGGTCCTCAACATAGCCCAACTGCGAGTCCGAATCTATTACGAGTTATTATTATCTTTTCTTGCATTACGTTCAATTTTCTAAACCGAAAATATGATATCGAATCAATCAAACACAATCAAGTCGAAAGCAAATATGTTCAATCAGAATTATACAATATTCTAAAAATAGACATATAACACTATGCATCGAATTTGTAAATCAAGGATAACTCAACTCGAGAAAATATTTATAACTTACCGATAAATCTAGAAAAGGTTACATTACTTACCTTGCGAACGAGATCCACAACAAATCCAATTAATTACGCAAATCCCTCGCAAAACCTAATATCCAAAAATCATATTCTTCTTTTAAAATTTAAGTTATATATATCTATATAACTTAAATTTTAACATCCTTCCATGATCGAGCCTGCAGAAGTGCCTAGCTCTCCGAGTTCGGGTTCATACCCGTAAACCACCTCCCTCCCTTTATATATATATATATATAAAGATATATATATATATATATATATTCTCTTTCTTTTCCTTTTTCTTTTCTTTCCTTTCCTTTTCTTTTTTCTTTTCTTTTCTTTCCTTTTCCTTTCCTTTCCTTTTCTTTTCTTTTCTTCGCTTCTTCTCCAGACTCCTCTCTTCCTTCCCCCCTTTCTTTCTTTTTTTTCTTTTTCTTTCTCCTCCTCTTCTCTTCACCCGACTTCCTCTCCTTCCCCCTCTTTCTTTCTTCTTCTTTCTTCTCTCGCGAAGGGAGGTCGGTGAGCCCGGGAGAGGCCAAGTCGAGGCCGGCGACGCTCGCGGCGGCCGACCCTCTCCTTCTTCCCGCGGAGGAGGCATGCGCACGGGAGAAGAAGAAGTGCCCGCGGTGGTCGGCCTTCTCCTTCTTCCCTCTCTTCTTCTTTCTTTCTTCTTTTTTTTTCAAATGGTATAACAAAGAGGTGAAGGCTAGGAATCCTTACCTCAGCCCTGGCGAAGATCCGGCGGCTTCCTTCCAGCGGCAAATGGAGGAAGAAGAGCACCCAACTTGCTACTTTAATGGCTCTCCTCCCTCTCTCTTGGGCGGCAACACGAAGAAGAAGGAGAACCCCTAACCAGTTGGGCGTGGCGGCTCGACTTTGGATGGCTTCAAAGGAGGAGGAAGAAGCCCTAAAATAACCAGGTGTTCTCGGCTTCTGTGGGATGATTCTCCCCTTGATCACGCCCCCTCACGTGCAACGCACGTGAGGCCGTGAGGCCGAAAGTTTGGTGCTGGGCCGGTCAAGTGGACCGGCCAGTTCCAGGGTCTCGCAAAAATACTATTAAAATATTTTTTCTAAACTTACTTGGGATCCTATCTTTCTTTGCTCGTAGGATTTGAGTCAATTTAGCAATTAAGCGACCATTGGTTTTCGAATGGACATAATAGCTTCTTTTATTAGCTGTTACTCTATATGGCCTTGGTCTCGTTCGTCTCACTCTTTCACACTAGTCGAGGCAAGCAATTCTTACTCGGAAAAAAGAAGACTGTGACGAGGGAGTCCAATTAGTCAAATAGGAAGAAAATACGAAGAAAAATGGAAAGTCGTCGAAAAGCAGGGGTGGGATGTGATTCGCCAAGCTAGGGCAAACAAAGCCGTCCGGCCCTATAGGATTAGGAATGCGAAGGCCTTAGAGAATTGACCTATTCATAGAGTAATCCTATGATCTATATAGAGGATATATGCTATGTCTTTATTTATATAAATAAATATAAGGGTGACTCAATCAATTGGGGGTGGGACTCAGTAAGATTTAGAGATGCTCTTTTCAGTTTGTTTACAGATGTATGGCACCACTGCTGGTGTACATTGTTCCCTCTTCCGAAGTTCTTGCAGGGCCACTAGCAACACATTAAGCTGGTTGTGAAGGGGAAAAAAGGTGCATCAATAGATAAAATACATTATTTGGCCCATTACTTTGACAAGTCTTAAAATATGGTGCATGGCTGCAAGACTTGCAAAGCAAAATGAATTGTTCCCAAATGTTTATATGTGGATGCAAAAATGAAAAAAAAAAATCTAGAGTTTTTTGGTGACAAATTAGTTTCATCACTAATCTTTTTTATATATGGTGACTGAATAAGTTTCATTGCAAACAGATTTTGATTTTTTGGCAAGGATAAGATTTCATTGCTAAATAATTCATTTATAGTTTTGGCGCAAAAGGTAGACCATTTGTCAAATTGGTCTTCTGATTGGGTCATTAGGCTCAGTTCAAGGTCTAATTGGGTCTAACCTTGGTCTAGTATCATTTTAAATCATTTGGGCTTGAATTAGGGACGGTCCAAAGCCAATTTGGTCTCTAATTAGTTGAATTAGGCTTGATTCAGATTGAATTGGGCCTGCTAGGACTAGCTCAGCTTAATTGGGTTCGGACCCAACTGAATTTGGGCTTGATTTAATTCGCATTTAACTTGGTCTGCAATTTAGGCTCGTCCAGCTTTAGCCTAATCTGTTTGGGACCGGGCTTAGCCAGATTTAGCTAAGCCAATTACTTTTTATTGGGCTTAACGGGTTTTGGACCCGAACCAGGATCCACCCCGTTATGCCGTAACCGTTAAGGTCCTTCTTCCAGAGTATTCCCGCCTCTTCGCCTCCATCCTCTCTCTCTCTCTCTCTCTCTCTTGCCACCCCCCCCCCTCCTTCGTCTCCACCGGAAGCCCTAGCCCCTTTCTTTCTTCTTCTTTCACCTCCGGCCGAGCCCTTCTCCCCTCCTTCCTCTCTCTCTTTGCTTCCCCCCTCCCACCTCCTCTTCTCCCTCTCGCCGTGCCACCGTGGGGCGAGCCTCCTCCGGGAGATGCTTCCACCTCGGAGCCGCAGAAGGCGGACGCTTCCTCGGCCTGCAGCCGCTCCGGCGACTGCGGCCGAGGGGTGCCCTTCTCCAGGGTGGGAGCAGTGGGAGAGGGAGGGCCTAAACCTCCTCCAAAGTGATGCCGGAGTGAGTTTTAGTCTCCGGGGACCTCCCTTACCCCGATCCGACCACGGCGGAGGAGGAGAACCACCGTGACCGAGAAGGAGGCGCGAGAGACCCAGGACGATCCTCCTTTTTTTTTTCCCCTCTTTTTCTTTCTTTATTTTCTTTTATTTTCTTTTTCTCCTCCTCCCTCTGTGGTGGCGCCACCACCTCCTCCGTTTTTCTTTCCAGAGTTTTCCCGCCTCTTCGCCTCCATCCTCTCTCTCTCTCGCTCCCCGCTTCCTTCGTCTCCACCGGAAGCCCTAGCCCCTTTCTTTCTTCTTCTTTCACCTCCGGCCGAGCCCTTCTCCCCTCCTTCCTCTCTCTCTCTGCTTCCCCCCTCCCACCTCCTCTTCTCCCTCTCGCCGTGCCACCGTGGGGCGAGCCTCCTCCGGGAGATGCTCCCACCTCGGAGCGGCAGAAGGGAAAGGGTAGGGGGCCCTGGACCTCCTCCGAAGTGGTGCCGGAGGAGTCAAACGGGTCCCCGAGGTGGGGCCGAGCCCCTGGGAGCTCCCCTGAGGAGGCGGACGCTTCCTCGGCCTGCAGCCGCTCCGGCGACTGCGGCCGAGGGGTGCCCTTCTCCAGGGTGGGAGCAGTGGGAGAGGGAGGGCCTAAACCTCCTCCCAAGTGATGCCGGAGTGAGTTTTAGTCTCCGGGGACCTCCCTTACCCCGATCCGACCACGGCGGAGGAGGAGAACCACCGTGACCGAGAAGGAGGCGCGAGAGACCCAGGTACGATCCTCCTTTTTTCCCCCTCTTTTTCTTTCTTTATTTTCTTTTATTTTCTTTTATTTTCTTTTTCTCCTCCTCCCTCTGTGGTGGCGCCACCACCTCCTCCGTTTTTCTTTCCAGAGTTTTCCCGCCTCTTCGCCTCCATCCTCTCTCTCTCTCTCTCTCTCTCTCGCCCCCCTTCCTTCGTCTCCACCGGAAGCCCTAGCCCCTTTCTTTCTTCTTCTTTCACCTCCGGCCGAGCCCTTCTCCCCTCCTTCCTCTCTCTCTTTGCTTCCCCCCTCCCACCTCCTCTTCTCCCTCTCGCCGTGCCACCGTGGGGCGAGCCTCCTCCGGGAGATGCTCCCACCTCGGAGCGGGAGAAGGGAAAGGGTAGGGGGCCCTGGACCTCCTCCGAAGTGGTGCCGGAGGAGTCGAACGGGTCCCCGAGGTGGGGCCGAGCCCCTGGGAGCTCCCCTGAGGAGGCGGACGCTTCCTCGGCCTGCAGCCGCTCCGGCGACTGCGGCCGAGGGGTGCCCTTCTCCAGGGTGGGAGCAGTGGGAGAGGGAGGGCCTAAACCTCCTCCAAAGTGATGCCGGAGTGAGTTTTAGTCTCCGGGGACCTCCCTTACCCCGATCCGACCACGGCGGAGGAGGAGAACCACCGTGACCGAGAAGGAGGCGCGAGAGACCCAGGTACGATCCTCCTTTTTTTTTTCCCCTCTTTTTCTTTCTTTATTTTCTTTTATTTTCTTTTTCTCCTCCTCCCTCTGGTGGCGCCACCACCTCCTCCGTTTTTCTTTCCAGAGTTTTCCCGCCTCTTCGCCTCCATCCTCTCTCTCTCTCTCTCTCTCTCCCCCCCCCCCTCTCCTTCGTCTCCACCGGAAGCCCTAGCCCCTCTGTGGTGGCTTTAAATTCTGTCTTTTGAGTTTTCACATGCTTCTTTTTTCTAGAAGCCAACTATGTTTTTTTTCTCTTGATCAAGTCACCATGTATTTAGTTTCCCATTCATACTTACTAAGTATTCCTCCCGCTTTTCAAGAGAGGGAGGCACCTATTTTATGGCATCTTAGTTTTTATATTCTTATAATTAAGTAAGCTCTGTGATAACTGAATTATGTCGCCAATAGTTATATAAGTTCTGCATTTTTCTACACTTGTTATTGGCATGCTATCCATGTGATTTTGTGTTGATTATGGTGGGATATAGAATCACCGTTCCTGTAATTTATGCATTACACAGTAAGTCATGGATCTCCTCTCCATTATGTTTAAGTGCACTTAGTTTTGAGAGTTCCTTGAATTTCAGCCTCCCTCTTCATCTTCGCCTTCTCTGCTTTCTAATTGCTGGGCTTTTTGTTTTCAAGATTCTTTTTTAAGGGTTTCTTGAATTTTTGAGAGATTTTAAAGTAGATTTAGGTGGAGAGTCAAGGAAGTGGGGAACTTGGTTCAGCCTCCCTCTCTCCCTTTTCTTCAGTATATCTTCAACAGTTTTGAACTTGGTTGCGATTGACTAATTAATTTAATTTGTTTTTTTCATTTTTATTTCTACTCTCATTTAATTTGGGATGCTCTGGTCTTTTGCTGACATTTACATCCTTGTTTTCTGTACATCATGATAGTGACACCACTACTTTTGCCCCCATTTTTAATTAGTCATGCCTTTCATGGTAGATGCTGTTTCTAGGTCTCTGTTGGTCTAAAGTCTAAACTGTGGATGAAATAGTCTGCTGGATGATCGCACTTCATGTCATTGTATCAGGCATTGATAAATAATTAATTTTCAATCCAACAATATTTTTTGGGTATGGTAATGTGCATTTTGTTGTTTTAATTCGTTGTTCAGTAAGCATTATTTTTTTTTTTGGTCAAAAATAGGAGGGGAGGGGGAGGGACCAGCCCACCCGTGTAGCAACCCCATTACTGAGCCCCCCTTCCACTAGGGAATGTTCGATACAGGTCGCAGGTTTCGCGTGCCTTCCCCGACCCGTGGGCTCACCCCACTGGGTTCACCGCCTCACGTGTGGGTACGTCACCCCAGTGCCACCTTGGTACAAGTGGAAGGAAAGCATAACCGCCAACAAGCCAGCCGGGCGTGGGGCATCCGGTCCCCTAATTTAATCGACGCCCGTGCGTTTCGAACCCGGGCAACTTGGGCGGAATTATCGCCCCCTTACCACCAGGCTACTACCTTGGTGGCTTCAGTAAGCATTATTTAGTTGATCTCACCTAAGTTTAATCTTCACGTGATGCTACAGGCCTTAAAGCATTTATGTCATAACTTATATTAATTGTAGTTGGGTTCTAAAGTATCTCTGTTCCTTTTTTATTCTTATCATATCCACAACTGAAGTGACATAACAAAATCCTGACCATAAATAGATGGGCTCTTTTACATGGACTACCGGTTTATTTGTGAATCTTATTATACTATTATTTTTCTGCAATTCTTTTAGGTCTCTTGTTATTAAGTTAATTGAAATGCCTGCTTCACTATTGGATAACTTTTTCTCCCATTTGTTGCGTTTGAATCTTGACAAATTAATTTAAGTTGTTTTTTCATTTTTTTTTTCTGCCCTCAGTTAATTTGGATGCTCTGGTCTTTTGCTGACATTTACATCCTTGTTTTCTGTACATCATGATAGGGACACCACTACTTTTGCTCCCATTTTTATGTGCTGTGTATGTTGCTTAATCTTTTATTTGACAAAATTGTTTGGTTCTCTTAGCACAACTTTCAAATAGTATCATTTGCCGTTGCCATGAGACAAGGACATGATCTTCTGAAAATGCATTTGCATAATCTCAGAACTATTAGACTAATCCCAGTATAGCTCCTATCCCTTTTTATATTAGATCAAGTTTCGAATCGGAAGAATTTCTCATTGTTTTGTCTGCTGGCCATCAGTTATGGTTATATCCTTGTGACCTACCGTGTGGTAATTCCAGTCCTTTAATCTTTTTTTATTAACCTTGTTGGTTACAATGAATCTGCATGACTTTCCATTTGCTTGGAAACTTTAATTTTCATGTTTTCATGCCTGAGTTTGTATTGTAATTTTAGTATGTTTGTTAATGTATTTTATGTGGGCGGGGCTTGGTGCAGTGGTAAGGTTGCTCCATATTGACCTGTGCATATTATGTGTTCGAACCACCTCTCGAGATCCTCTGGGGCAAAAACCTTGGGACGCCTTTTTTTTTCTTTTGAATGTATTATGTCTAATAAGGGTGAGATTTGTGATATCTTGTAATGATTATATTCTATTAAGTCGTGAATGATTGTTTTATCCTTATCATTTTGTAGGGTGTAGCCATATCTGCTGAAGTTCAAATGGACCAACAATAAGCATATGTTGGTTGACTCTGATTTATTTTTGGATCTGAGATTGACTTGTTACAAAGCCAAATATCGTGTATTCTAGGTAAATTTTCTGTTTTGATTTCTTAGTACTCACTTCTCAGCTATTGTTGGACCCTATGCTGCAGCAAAAGTCCGAACTTTTTGGGTGAAGATGACAGCATCTTTACTCATTCCTGTGTTATCCTTCAAATGAACTACTTCTACTCCTGGTCATCTCATTTTAAAGGGGCTAGATTCGTGATTTTCTGTGGAAGCTGTCCTTGATAAATCCTAACCATTGATGTCTCTTAAGCAAGCATATCTAATTGGTGGAACAACATGCAAAGGTCGAAAAACTGTCCGATCGCAGTATTTCTTTAAGTACGTAAGTATATTTTGATTTATTTCCCAACAATTTGCCTTACTATTACCTTTATTGCTTATGGCTGTGCTTTCTTCAATCAGATTGGCTTTTTGATCTGTTCTTGATGTTCAACAAGCATCAGTACAGCTAGTCATATTTTAGATTGGTATACTAGATTAAGTGATTCATGTGTTGCTGACCGGTTCTGACCATATCTTGATTTGAAAGTACTGGTAGGTTGTGAGCTGGGAGGGAACCCTCTTGAGTCATATTCAGATTTGCGGTAAACCTTATTTATTTATTGCAGTAGACCTGATTATCTAATGCTCGAGATTTTGTGAGCTTGTCATGCAAGACATAAGCTTCAAAATGGCTTTTATAATGGTTCCATGCTTTAGATGGAGCACGGGCAGGCATACAATGTGACGGATAATCGCCTTCTCAAAGAGTTGGTTCTTGTATGTTGGTAAAAAAGGCTCAGCCTTCCACCTCTCCTGCCCCCTAGCTTTCTTCTGCTCTTTTTTGTGTATGTATGTATATTGATGAGAAGATGGGTGACTTGTAAAATTGCAGTTCTCTTCTTTGCGTGGCAGCTTCTCTAGCAATAGGCGAGGAACTTCTGGAAGTGGTGAATTTGAGCCTCTTCTTCCTCTTCCCTTTTTTCCTTTTAATTTCTTGTTTTTTGAAGATTATGTTTTTTTATGACTTCTTTAATTACATAACTGTAATTATATTTCTTTTGATGTGTTTTTTCTTCTGTTCCTGAAGAATTCATAGGATTTGGAGGCTGATGAAAGTTTTGGGATAAGGATGCTATAAAAAAAGGTACGATTTTGACTTCGAGAACCCAAATCCTCAAAGTTTGTATTTTGCTTGTCAAAAATCAGGTGTTGTTTGCTCAATAACAGGCTGTCACATTTTTACATGTTTCAAATCTGCTCGCATTCCAACCTCATTTTTTCAGTTTTCCTGACTCTTCTTTTTTATTTCACTTATTCTTTCCCAGGTAATTTTTGGTCTTGCATGGATTCTGTCATCCTTCATTATTCTCTATTTTCCATCTTTTCTTCAAGTAATAGTGTGAAAAAAGACGAAGTGGCTTGCTTAGAGGCCAACTAGTGCTGGCGATAACTTTAAGTTCCATTTTTGCGCTTCATTTATGTAGGAGTTGCAGAAGCCGAGGTAGAAATTTCTCTAGAGTTGGTATTAACTAGGGTAATCTCTTTGGACTTTCCCATGATGATGTCCTTAGTCTTGGTAACAGTTATCCAATCAATCAATTATTTATTCTGGTCCTTTGTCTACTTTTATTTTTCCTGATCTTGCTACTTATCTCTATATATCTGGTGGTAATTTGATTCACTTGTAAACTTTTATGCTTCAGAGGCCTGGATCATACTCTATTGCTATGTGGTGGTCTATCGGTTGCTGCTGCAGGAATTTCTATACAATAGTTTGAATTTGATTTTCCACTACAACTGTTCATGAAATACTCTTTCCTTATAAACTTATTACTATTGTTTGACTACTAGAATTATTCCGAATTTGTTATTTATAAGATTCACTTCTATTTATTTGCCCCTTTTTCTTCATAGCTATTTATTTGCCCCTTTTTCTTCCTAGCTATTTCGTAGTATTATTTGCTAATCAAATTGGAAAGGGCGGAAATAAAATATAAAAATTTTATGCTTTGCAAGTTGGAAGGTCCATTGTTCTGCAGGCTACTGCTGCAGCGTATTGGAGACTGGACAAGATTTTTGGATCGCTAAATGCCTTTCCTCCTACTCAACTCTGTATACCATTTCTTTTCCTACTCTTCTGTTGGTTGATTTGTTCATTAAATATTGCACTTTATTCTTTTATTGACAGCTTTTGAATTTATATGTTAAGGCCATTTTCTCCAGAAGGTTGTGATGATTCTTGGACCCGGGTTTTGCTATGAAAGGAAAGCGGCTATTTTCTTGATGACGAGGCAATCTTGGATTTGGCATTCTTGGCTGTTTGTGGTACTCCGTTTAGTTTGGTTCTGGTGGTTATGTTCTATATTGTTTCGATGTGCTCTCTCTCCCTCTTTTCAATTGTTAATGTTCTGGCTTGTGAAATGATCTCTGACATGCTAAATTCATGGGAAATCCTAAACCATTAAGCTTAAAAGGTTGCTATTTAGGATTTCTCCGGAGGCTTATTTCGTTAAATGCTAAGACTAGTTCTCTGGTTCTTCATATAAAGAGTTTGGATTATTTTATTGCTTCTATATCTCTCATCCTACTTGGTTGTTGTGCATAAATTTGTGCTGGTTGTTGTTTCGGTTGGCTGCCATTGCTTGCTCCATTTGATGACATGTGAATGATGGTCATCAAGTTCTGGGCAAACTTTTTTTGGGTCTGTTAGTCTTGGTGATGCAATTGGTTGTCCACCCGCTTTAATTTGTTGTTGCCCGCACCACGTTTGTGGAATGCCCCCGCATCTATTTAATGTTGGCATTATGTGGTTCTGTATGCTGTTTTTTGCCACTGTGACTGAGACACATATAACTTTAGTGTTTTCGTGGATGTATTATAGTAATTTCTGCGCGTTTGTTACCTGTTGCTATAAACTTTGAATGATATGATCGACCCTTTCTTGGTAGATGCTGTTTGTAGGTCACTGTTGGTTTGAACTGTGGATGAAATGTTCTGCTAGTTGATTGCACTTCTAGTCATCGTATCTGGCGTTGATAAATAGTTAATTTTTGAACCAACAATTTTATTTTTTTGGGCTATGGTAATGTGCATTTTTTTGTTTTAATTCAATGTTCAATAAGCATTATTCAGTTGATCTCACCTATGTTCAATCTTCACGTGTTCAATAAGTGGTTCTGTATGCTATTTTTTGCCTGTGACTGGGGCACACATATAACTTTAGTGTTTTCATGGATCGATTATAGTAATTTCTATGCTTTTGTTGCTTCTTGCTGTCAACTTTGAATGATATGGTCAGGCCTTTCATGGTGGATGTTGTTTGTAGGTCACTGTTGGTCTAGACTGTGGTTGAAATAGTTTGGTGCTGGAGATTATGTTCTCTTCAGCAGCGATTGAGCGAGCAGCTCCGGAAGGTCTGCTGTTCCGCAGACAATTGAGCAGCAACAATCGTTCGATGGGGGGAGAATAAGAGACACTGTGGGATCTTTTCCCCAGGTCGGCTTCTAGTTCTTTTACTCACGATTTGTTGGTCTTCTCTTTCTTCTTCTCCTTCAACTTGTTGTTGGTCTCCCGGGGGGGTAATTGTTGGGAGTTGTATCCGACGTGTCAATCGTCAGCGTGTTGATCTCTTATATTCATTGTTGGGAATTGATTGATAAATTAATAAAGTGTTATTTGGCTTATTCATCATTTCATTGTACATCTTCAAATGATCTCTTATATGATGTTCTTAAGACTTATTTTATGATAAAGAAGGATTTATGTTCTTAAACCTATTTGCGACCAAATGATATGCTGTTAATAGGAGAACAGCATTGTCGAGATTAGGTCGTTATGAGACATATACGTTGGTTGTCCTCTTAACCAAGGAGTGTGGAGATACTGATATGTCACACAGGTGCAGTGGAGTACATTTTACTGAACGTGACCAATTCCGGAACGCTCTACTGTCAAGAGATGTTCCGAGTGGATATGGGTGTAAATATCCCTCAGACCTGAGATCACCACAGTGATTAGCAAGCAACTTACTGTACTTTAGTACCGAACTAGCAGAATTTCTAATTCTGGAACGGAAGGTTACTGGGTGCAGTCAAGTACTTGCGAAATCAGTGCGTGAGTCAAGATGGAATTGACCCCTCCTGAAAATAGGAGATAATGCTGTGTTCAATTTAGCAAAATCTTGGCCAGGGCAATCCTTGTGATGAGTCACAGGATTTCTAAAGTTGATCACATAGTGGATGTACTGATTAGAGAGTTGACAGAACTCTGAGGTCATCCTAGCATTAGTAGTCAAAGGGATGAATTATACAGTAACCATAGTCTAGGGTTTCAGAATATTTGTTTCGCATATATTCTGCCTATCCGGACGTCGGATACCATTGCTAGATGGTCACATCGATTAGTGCAAGAAGTCGTTTCTGTGCTTTTGTCGCCTCTTCCTGTCATGATATGATCAAGCCTTTCAAGGTGGATGCTATTTGTTGGTCACTGTTGGTCTAAACTCTTAAGCTGTGGATGAAATAGTTTGGTGCTAGCGGTTATGTCGTCTTCGGTAGCGGTAGAGCGAGCAGCTTTTGAATGTCTGCTGTTTCGCAGACATCCGAGCAGCGGCCATGGTTAGAAGGGGGGAGGAGAAGAAGACATTGTGGGATCTTTTTCCTAGGTCGGCTTCTAGTTCTCTTTCTCAAGATTTGCTGGTATTCTATTTCTTCTCCTCCTACTTGTTCTTGGTCTCCCGGGTGGATAATGGTCGCGATGTTGTGCTTCTTGTTATCTTTTTCTCTTGTTTATGTGCCTTCTCTTTTGCTTTTCTTATTCTTCTTTGTTTCCCAAATTGGGAGAGCGGCGCTGCTTTTGGGTTCTTTACAAGGAGGCTATGATGATTCTTGCTCGAGGGTTTCGCTACAATTGAGAGGAAAGCAGTTATTCTCTTGACGGCAAGGCAATCTTCCAGGCAACTATTTGCAGCCATTTTGATTTATTAGTTGCAGATCAATCGGTGAATCAGAGCCCCCCTCTCCATCTTCCCCTTCCCTGCTTTCAAATTGCTGGATTTTTGTTTTCAATATTCTTTTTACGGTTGTGTTTCCGAGAGATTTTAAAGTAGATTTAGGTGGAGAGTGTAGGAAGTGGGGAGATCTTGGTCAAAGTCTCTCTCCCTCTCTCCCTTTTCTTCAGTATATCTTCAAAAGTTTTGAACTTGGTTCAGATATTTTATTTTGTCAACTTTGCTCTAAGTTCTCTCTGGACTTGAATAATAGTGAGATAATATTTTGATCGTGTTTGTTCAATCTAGATTTGGTATTCTTGGTTGTTGGTGGGACTCCATCTAATTTTGTTCTGGAGGTTATGTTCTATATTGTTTCGATGTGCTTTCTCTCCCTTTTTCAATTGTTGACGTTCTGGCATGTGAAATGATCTCTGACATTCTAAATCCATGGGAAATTCTAAACCATTGAGCTTAAAAGGTTGCTATATAGGATTTCTTTGGATGCTTATTTCGTTAAATGCTATGACTAGTTCTCTAGTTCTGCATAGAAAGAGTTTGGATATTTTATTGCTTCTATATCTATCGTCCTGCTTGGTTGTTGTACATAAATTTATGCTGGTTGTTGTTTCGGTTGGCTGCCATTGCTTGCTCCGTTTGATGACACGTAATTGATGGTCATCAAATTTTGAGCAAACTTTTTTTGGGTCCGGTAGTCTTGGTGATGCAATTGGTTGTCCACCTGCTTTAATATGTTGTTGCACGCACCACATTTGTGGAATGCCCGAACATCTATTTAATGTTGGCATTATGTGGTTCTGTATGCTGTTTTTTGCCGCTGTGACTGAGACACATATAACTTTAGTATTTTCATGGATGGATTATGGTAATTTCTTTGCGTTTGTTACCTCTTGCTGTCAACTTTGAATGATATGATCAACCCTTTTTTGGTAGATGCTGTCTGTAGGTTCCTGTTGGTCTAAACTGTGGATGAAATGGTCTGCTAGTTGATTGCACTCTCTGCCATTGTATTTGTCTTTGATAAATAGTTAATTTTCGGACCAACAACTTTTTTTTTTGGGGCTATGATAATGTGCATTTTGTTGTTTTAATTCATTTTTTCGATAAGCATTATTCATTTGATCTCACCTAAGTTCAATCTTCACGTAATGCTACAGGCCTTAAAGCATTCACGTCATAAGTTATATTAATTGCAGTTGTGTTCAAAGTATTTCCGTTCCCTTTTTTATTTTTATCATATCCACAACTGAAGTGACATATGTCACGCCCCGGACCCGGATCCGTGACATGGCCGTGCTATTGCCGACTACCGCCCACAATAGCACGAAGCCTCATACATGGGTAACAGGGTAGTCAGACTTGTCAAACTGTCATATATTTAAAATATTTGCTGTGTATTATATAAGGTAGTACAGGGTATTTCTTCTTCCATCTCTGTGCCAGTGTCTTTTTTCCTCTGTATTACTGTTGAAACAGAGGGAGAAACATTCCACCGAGGAACTTTCCCTCTTTTTATTTTGTTTAAACCCATTTAAGTAAATCAGGTCATACCTTGCTCCGGGTTGGCTACAGCCGAGCAGTACCACCCTTCAAGAAATCCCTCCTTCCTCTCCTAGGGCTTCAGAGGTTCAGCTCCATCAACCTTCGGCTCTAGGGTTCGGCTTCTCTGGTACAGTACTCGAGAGGGCTAAGGAATAAGAGGGTATAGTAACTCCTAAGTTAAGAAACTGCAGAGTTTAAATAAAACTCTGCTTAGGAGGTGACCCTTGGAGAGGCGGCACCCTCTCCTTCCTCCTTGCTCCGGAAGCCTACAGATGCCCTTCCCTCAGGCCAGCTGGGCTTGTCCTTTCAACCTGGGCGACGGTGGCAGACTCCCATTTTGCATGGATGAGGGCCCAACAGCTGGTCTTCCCCCCTATTGGCCAGCGGGGGCCGTCACTTCAGTCCTCAGGCGGAGGTGAGGGTTGCCATCCATGGGCCCAATACGGCCCCATTAACGACCGAGCCCAAAATACCCTTAAACTGGGCCTCAGAAGTATTGGGCCCAGTTAGTATCAGGCCCGGATGTTACATTCTTTCCCTCTTAAATAAATTCATCCTCGAAATTAATCATACCTCTATTCTTAGGTATGCAGTGTAATTCTCTAGAAAAACTAACTGAAATAAAGAAATGTGCATGGCCAGAATCAAACAAAATCCATGGGAAATCCTAAACCATTGAGCTTAAAAGGTTGCTATATAGAATTTCTTTCGAGGCTTATTTCGTCAGATGCTAAGACTATTTATCTGGTTCTTCATATAAAGAGTTTGGATTATTTTATTGCTTCTATATCTCTCATCTTGCTTGGTTGTTGTACATAGATTTGTGCTGGTTGTTGTCTTAGTTCGCTACCATTGCTTGCTCCATTTGATGACATGTGAACGATGGTCATCAAATTTTGAGCAAACTTTTTTTGGTTCCATTAGCCTTGGTGATTCAATTGGTTCTGAGGTTATGTTCTATATTGTTTCATTGTGCTCTCTCTCCCTCTTTTCAATTGTTGACGTTCTGGCATGTGGAATGATCTCTGACATTCTAAATCCACGGGAAATTCAAAACCATTGAGCTTAAAAGGTTGCTATATAGGATTTCTTCGGATGCTTATTTCGTTAAATGCTAGGACTAGTTCTCTAGTTCTTCATAGAAAGAGTTTGGATTAT
>NW_024069269.1:0-2500 GCF_009389715.1 Phoenix dactylifera
GTTGCTTGCAAGTCACCGTGATAGTCCTCAGGTCTAAGGGATACTTATGCCCATATGCTTTGTGAGCTAACTCCTGACAGTGGAGTGCTCAACAGGTGAGTCACTGTTCAGCGACGATGTACTCCTACATCTCACCTATATGCCATACCAGTGTCTCCACACTCCTTGGTTAAGAGGACAACCAACTAAATGGCATACAACGACCTATACTTGACATAGCTATTGTCCAATTAATAGCTTGTCAATCGGTCGCGAACCAATTTAAGGACTAAATGATAAAACCTCCTTTATCCACTAAATTAGTCCTAAGGACTTCATCACAATACACAGGAGTTCCTATTTGAAGATGCAACACTTGTGATGAAAAGAATGCCAGAATAGATTTTATTATTCATTAAATAAAACATATACATTATTCTTACAATAAAAATTGGCTTTGGGACACAATTCCCAACATAAATTGCATAGGATCACTCCTAATCTATCAAGTTGATAGATCCCATCTAGATGCAACCCTATTCCAAAATGAACCTACTGTAGCCAATCCGCACTACAAGGATCCGAATGGCTAGGGCCCAAGTTTACATGCTCGTCAAACTACAGCAACCTCACAGTGAATAGCTGAGGCATCGCAGGTCAAAGGACCAGTCATACAACTGCAGCATAAGTAGTCACTGACGAGTGGATAGACATCCATGTGACTACTATCTTTGGTCACGCTCAGTACCTTGTTCTCTAACAAGTACTTGCACAATCACTCCAGTGTCTCTACACCGTGGATTCGAGACTCATCCATCAGACTGTGATCTATGCACTAATCTCAACGGATCGATCACCGTCCCTCGTAATGGATCCATCGATCAGGAGCATTTAGACATTAATCCCTAATGACACATGCCTCAAATTCTCAACTCCTTGAGAATATGTGTCATCATCTATTAATTTTTTGGATGATTCATGGACACATACAAACATGAATGAAAAACAAATTGCCCAATCTTATTTATTAATAAGTGTTAAATTACAAATTTGTGCCCCAGATTACAAATATGCGTCAACCACGTTGGCTTATGGGCATACTTCTAACATGTTGGTGAGCCCGCAAAACCAACATAGGTTTTTGGTGATCCCGGAAAACCAAAGTGTAAAGATTTTTGGATTGTGAGCCCGAAAAATAATCCAACTGTAATCCGCAGGATTATAGCGAATTCCCAAGGGACGCTTGGGGAGTGGACATAGGTGCTTAGGAGAGCACCGAACCACTATACTTCTTGTATGTTTGTATTGTGTATTGTTCTAACTTCACTACACGCACTCAATTAATTTTAACTAAACCACTCACTCATCAATTAATTTAATTAAAGAATTAAAAAATTTAGAAAAACCAATTCACCCCCCCTCTTGGCTTGTCACATTGGGCAACAAGTGGTATCAGAGCTAGGTGCTCTCATAGTAATTGTTGATCACACGATCAAGAGTCAAAGATCATGACAACCCAAGTAGGATGTTTTATGAACGAGGGGCAATCCACAAATAGACCTCCTCTGTTTAATGACACTAATTATACATATTGGAAAGCTAGGATGTGGATATTCATTTAAGCTCTAGATTATGACTTGTGGAATATCATAACTAGGGGACCACACACACCCACAATTAGTATAGAGGGCAGAATCATTCCTAAACCAGAAATGGATTGAAATGAGAGTGATAGAAGACTAGCACAATTAAATGCTAAAGCAATTAATGTACTTTACTGCTCACTAGATGTAAGTGAATTTAATAGAATATCTATATGCATCTCCGCGAAAGAAATTTGGAATAAACGAGAGGTCATACATGAAGGAACTAATCAGGTTAAAGAGTCAAAAATAAATATATTAGTACATAGGTATGAATTGTTTAAAATGGAGTCCACAGAGTCCATAACCGAAATGTTCACTCGATTCACGGAAATCATAAATGGACTAAAGAGTTTAGGAAAGTCTTATACTAACTCTGAACTAGTGCGAAAAATTCTCAGGTCACTACCAAGAGTTTGGGAGGTCAAGGTAACTGCAATTCAAGAAGCAAAGGACCTCAATACACTACAATTGGAAGAACTTTTAGGATCACTCATGACCCATGAGTTGACCATGAAGCAAAACTCAGAAGAGAAGGTCAAGAAAAAGAAGACCATTGCCTTGAAGTCTACGACTCCAAAATAGGAAATTGAATCAGAAGAGTCTGATGATGAGGAGGAATATGATGAAGAAGGAATGGCTATGCTCGCAAAAAAATTTAAAAAATTTATGAGAGGAAAGAAGAAATTTCATAAAAGAAAGTCCTTCCTCAAAGGTAGCTCGAGCAAGAAAAAGAAAAAGGACAAAGAAAAAGAAAAGAAAATGCCAATTTGCTATGAGTGTAATAAGCCCGAGCATTTCAAGATAGATTGCCCGAAATTGAAATGGATGGCAAGAAAGCTTAAAAGAGGAACTTCATGGCTGAATGGAGTGAAAGT